>NC_056739.1:1590801546-1590874046 GCF_019279795.1 Protopterus annectens
TTGGCCTTGGAGAGTGCATATATGACTTGATCTCTGCAGATACTAGGCAGAGAACTAGAGTCAGGTATGCTTTGGGGTATGACTGGTGGGCACAGGGGGTGAAGTTTGCAATTAATCTGGCAGCTAGCAGGTTGCAAATTTCCTCCTGTATAGTACGAATGGTACCATCTACTACAGTTTGGCACATAGCTGAGCATTCCCTTTTTAAATTTTGGACCTAGTTAAAGAATGCTTTATGATTATCCTTAGCTAAGAATGCTACTTTAGCTTTGTAATTAGCTTTAGAGGACTTTACATGACTTCTGATTTGCTTGTTCAAGCTATGGAGGGAATTCTTCCTCTGCTGAGTCAGTTCTCTCTTGTTCTTAGACATCAGCTTCTTCCTTTTGTTATATAACCTGTTTATGCTTGAGGTCCAACAGGGTGGTTTGTTTCTTCGGCAGGACATGTTTGTAATCTGGTCAGGTACAACCGTGTCTATACAATTGCTTAATTGTTTATACAGGGCATTTGTATACACCTCTGCATAGGAGTCATTCTTGTCTGTGATTGTGAGGGGTATAAAACTTTTATATCATCATTTAGTAGGCTGCAGTTTCCTTTAGAAATGTTTTAATTTTTTGCTCCTGTGGTGGTTACAGGTTCAGTAGTTACTCAGAATGAGACTGATTTATGGTCTGACCTTATCAGGGAGGACATCACACAGGCAAGAGTGCAGTGACCCTCCATGTTGGTGAGTACTATGTCAAGGACATTTCAGCTCCTTATGGGGCTACAGACTATCTATTTCAGAGCATTTGTATTAACAAATTCCAGGAACCTCTGGGCAAGCATGTTTGTGCTCACATATGTCAACCTAGTCAATGGAAGGATAGTTGATATCTCCCATGACTAAGGTGTTGGGCTGTATGGCGAGAGATGCCAGTAAGTCCAGGTAGGTGGTGTGCTTTTCTTAGTTCATGGTGGGAGGCCTATAGCTAGCAATAATGTTGTAGGATATTTTGCCAATAGTTAATTGGACATGGAGTAGTTTGAGAGAGTTGTACTGTTTGACCAGTCTCTAGGTGTATTTGGCTTTAATGAAAATTTATATACCTCCACCTTTGGTTCTTTCATGCTCATTTTGAGGTCTGAATGTGTGGAAGGCATTGTAGCCTTGCATGGCCGGGGTGCTCCCTGCAGCCTTGAACCATGTCTCAGTGACTGCACAGATGTCAGCATCTTCCAAGGTGAGGAGTGCTGCCATGGAGTGCAGTTTCATGTTTAGAATCCTAGCATTAAGCAGCAGAACTTGAGCTTGTCTTGAATGGATTTTGTCATGTCTGAAATTTTGTTGTTTTGACATTAACTAAAAAAGGCATGATGGGGGAGGCAAGTGTCTTTGCCAGTATCCGAAAGCCTACAGGAGACTGGTGCAGACCATCTTTGGCAAAGCAGCATTGCTTATCAACTATGTATTCCCAGGCTGGCAGATACTGGATCCCCCTGGAGTGATACCACAAGCTAAGCCAAGTGTTGAAGTCAGTTATTTTTTTTTTTTATATTGTGGCATCATCCTGGGTGAAGATAGAATGCTGCTTAATGCTAGGATCATACCTGCCTGGGACAAATAAGCTGAGAGTTCAGTCATGTCTCTCTTCTTGATATAGTCCAGAGAGGTACATCTCAAGACATTCACCCCAACATGGACTATGACAGAGTCATAATGGTACTTGTTGTTGTGTGACTGGAGCACATGTGTAATTTGATGGATCCTGGCACCTGACAGGCAGCTGACAGTGATCTTCTCCTTGTCCAGCCTGGTGAGGGGGACACCTGTGTATCTCACTATGGAGTTACCTATGATTAAGACATTAGGTTTTGAGGAATTTTGCCTAAGGGTCTTATTTGCTGCAACATCGGTGTATGTGTTACTATGAGTAGTGGTTTCTATGTACATAGCAGTGTGTGCAAGTGGTTTATGTTTGGGAGGTCTCTGACCTCTTGGTAGGCTTCTAGTGAGTACTTCCACATATGTGGGTTTATGTGTCATGACCTCATTTTGTATGAGAGGTGAAGTGTGTGTGATGACAACCTGTTTGATGTCCAGTTTGTTGTTACGTGAGAGAACTGATTCCAATTTTGTAGTGTAATTACTTCTATCACATAGGGTATTTGCTTGTTTTAGGAGTAAGTGGTTGCCAGTATAAATGAGGCAATTACTACATTGCCTTAGGATGCCCTTGTCAATCTGGCTGGCCGGTGAGCTGATGTGAAACTGCCCGTCCATTATAGCAGGATTTTAACGTAAAAACTATTAGGGAAGGGAGTGAGCTAGTTTGACCAGTTTTTGTGGTAGGACTAACAAAGGTGCTCATTTTATTGAAGGCTATGGATGATAAGTGTGGCAGCGCTGCTCAGTGCACCCATAGTGCAGTTGGAAAGCTTGGGAGGGTTCCACTGACAGATGTCTAGGGAAAAATTGAGTTTCATGGCATTTGCATCTATACAAGGCACTGCTAACCCATGTTGCACAGTGCACTGCAATGCATAAACATGAGGCTGAAATACATGCAAAATTAAAACACTTTTAAGCTAGTCTACCAATAGGAAAGTACACAAAGAGCCTTCGTCCGGCAATCCCCAGCTCAGACAAGGCTGGATCCACAGTCTTCTGCCACAAGGGTTCATAATGTAAGATGGCTGGTTTAGTGCGCAAGTGTATCAATAACAGGCTAGAATCAGCAGGTCTGCATCTAGTCTATGTTATCTATGAATCAGAAGAGTGCAAATCAAGTTCAGAGAAGGGCAAAAAAGTACTCCGAGCTCTTTTGCATGTTTCCCAGCTCAGATAGACAGGGAAATACCTACTGCCACTAGATGAATAATTCCAGTCCTTCTAATGCAAAAGCACAGTAATAGAATGTCTGGAATGACAAGCTGAGGCAAGCTTCAAATCTTTTCAGGCAAAATCACAAAAGAATGAACCCACAATGTCTCACTGTCTATACTAAATCCATGCTAAGTGCAGCAACAGGGGACTGCTATACCCAAGTAAGACAATTTGTCAGTTATGTCTAATAAGTGGAACACCCTACATCAAAAATGAAGTAAGAATTGATTAATGAAACCATCATGTAAATAATTATCTGCTCCTTTAAAGAAGTATGGTGCTTTGATTACCCAGAATACTTTGCTGGTGTATGTAAACCATTGCTAGTGCCTAAGTTGACATCATTTTGTGGGTGTGGTCATAAGGAAAAACTGATTCAACAGTGTAATTAAAAAATCAAAAAGCCTGTCATAATCTTTGTTTTATTTTCTAACTACTTGTAACTTTAACATCTTAACTACATACAGAAATGAAATTATCCGTAAAACACAGCTGTATGAAAAGTGTAAAAATACACTTTAAATTTAACAAAAACAGGATATGATGTAACTGTTAGTATATTGGACACTGAACATTGTTTCCTTCTTAACCAAGTGCATACTGAAATGTCAACAAACAAAAATATAATTTAGTTGCTATTTGCTTCAGTACACTAACTACACACACACACACACACACACACACACACACACACACACACACACACACACACACACACACACACACACACACACACACACATATTATAATTCAGACCCCTGGGGGTGGGGGGTTGAGAGATGGACCTCAACTAATTTATATTCAGTAGACCTTTCCCAATCACCACCCTTCACAGAAAGCATCTCTGTCTCTACTATGTAAAAACACTTCTAAAATTATTAGACATTATTGAATATTTTAACAAGGTATTTGTAAAATCATCACATTTCATGTTGCAGGTGTGCTCATAAATGATTTGTTGAAGCCTGTGTTCTGTTATACCAATATAAAACCCATTACAGATGTAGCACAGTGCAATGTAAGCAACACTTGTTGTGCAGTTAAACTTCCCAGTAACAAGAAATGCTCTGTGATAGCTTATGACAACCATACTAGAACTATCTAGGGTGTACCTACACTGTCCACACCTCTATACCTGTGCATATATCCTTTAGTATCTCTGATACCACCTCTTCTTTAAAACAATGTTGTCAAACAATGACTCTTTTTGCAAGCAAAAGATGGAGAAAGGTCTAATTTCTTAGCACAGTCTGAGTTGTTCATCAAGAATGCTGAAAACTCATGAATGACTTGTTATATTGAGTCACAGTCTGTGGTGTAATCTACAATATAGGTAGTGCGTCTGTCTTTGGTTTCATGGAAAACCATAGCTTTAACAAAGAGTGGTTTCAAAATAGGCCTGAAGACAATAAACCTCAGTTTGATTTCATCACCCATTTGCTTGACAAATTTCTATCAATATCTCCTGCCTTTGAACATCTGTTCTAAAAATGCCAATTCTTTTCCAAACCGATCATCATCAGAAACCAGACAGGATATCTTTACTATTTGGCCCTTAACAATGTTTTTTTCTTTAAGCTCTTGAATGCCATGATGTATTTTGATGCATGTGTGTTGGTTATTTGTATGTGGTGTAGTGCTGTTTGAGGTTTTTGTGATCGATATTTGCTGATATGTTTATGTGTGTGTTATACACACACACACCAGAACAGCAACTTTGCAAGAAGACACATCCATGCCATAAAGCACATTTATTTGCCTTTGGCCTTTGTTTACCGGTAAAGTCTAACTGGATAAAGTTCCTTGTCAGTGAAGGCCCAGGGTGAAAAGCTCCAACAGACAATACAAGTACATATTAACAATGATACTAAATACAATTCTGCATAAAAGAAAATAAAATAATCATAGATTAACATAAAATAATTGAATGAGAAGATTTAAAAAGGAATAAAATTTAAGAGACCTATGCATATGATCTGAACAGTATCTAGCTGGTGTGCTGGAAAGTGAGGTAACTAAAAAATGTTAATTAGCATTTCTGGTATATCGATTTAGGAAGAGTGAGAAGGTGGAGGTGGAGGTAGGAGAAAAAGGAGGAAGTAATTGGGTTTGGAAGGATTCAGGTGAAAAGTGAAAAAAACAGATGAATAGCAAGGAGATATGAGGTAAAGGACATGACAGAATTAAGGAAATGTTTGTAAATGAATATTTATGGAAATTGTGGGATTATTAGTGCATGAAAAAACAACCAAGAAAGCTCACTCCGGATATAAAACACAAACCACTTTTATTTTCCACTTGTATCACAATGTAGGTAAGCGCTTTCATCCCAAATTCAATTTTAAATCAAAGGTTCTGGGTTCGAGCCTTGACTTGGGTGCTATATTTTATATTTTATATTTTGGGTAAAAATGTCTTTCTATATGTCTTTTTTATTTTTTAAGTTATATATTTGTTTATCAAGACATTTTAAAATGATTTGAACTGTTGTTGAAATTGAAAGACTGAACTTTTCACAGATTCAGGATTCTGCTGGTCTTATGAATGTAATTTTATAAAATGCTTTTTTGAAGATTTATCACTTTAAATATGATACAGGAAGTGATGTTATGTTTTAGGTGTATTTATAGCTTTGACTGTGATTTCTGGGGTTTTCTGATGAAGTTCCTGTTAAAATTGAATTTGGGATGAAAGCGCTTACCTATGTTGTGATACAAGTGGAAAATGAAAGTGGTTTGTGTTTTATATTCAGAGTGAGCTTTCTTGGGTGTTTTTTTGTGGTTTGGACTGCATTTTTTGGTTTATTAGTACATGACTTTTGTGTGCAGTACACAAAGAAGATGAGGGGAGGAGTCTTAGGGATAAGTTGAGAGATCATCCAGGTGGAGATTGTGAGAAATCCAATTGATGAGACGGTGATGCTTTAGTTGTGACATGAATTGATGAGGGTTTGTAGATTCCTGTAGGGACAATGAAAGGAAACTTCAGAGTTTGGCAACTTGGATGGAGTAGAGCACATCCCTGTTTAAGTTATTGGAGAAGATGGTGCTAGAGAAATGTTTGTCAGAGGATCTAAGGGATTGAGAAGGGTAGTGCCATGGCATGAGTGAAAATGGTAATGGACACCTGTTTGGAGATAGAGCTTAAGGAGGTTAGTTATCTGTATGACACTTTTGCAGTAATGGGTGTATGAGTGTGAGATGGATGCAAATTTTGCTATTTTACTATAGGCTTGCTTCAGTCTAGACAGAAGGTTTGAAGGTTGGTGAAAGTGGAGGACAGTAGAGATAAGTAAAGCAGTTAAAATATGTTTTCTGATGGATTACTGAAATAGGTTTTGATTTGGTAGAGCAAACACACATTTTGATTTTTTTTATGATTTGTTGGATGTTGTGTTCAAATTTAATGTTTTGATCTACAGTTAGTCCTAACAGTTTGCTGTGATTACTTTATTTGACTGAGGTCCCATTTAAAGAGGTGAGGGTAAAGTAAAGATAGTAAATTATTAGAGAGTAGGCAGTGGAGCAACTGGGATTACATACATATTTTTCCAGGATCGTGGATAATATGACCAGTGTGAATTTATTCATTTTTGTGGATTAGCCACCTTTGTGGAGTGGAAAGATATAGGATTGTTTCCAGCACTGGGGGAAGTGACATTCTTATATGGAGCTATTGACAGATATGGAGTAGGCAATTATTTTAGCTGTAGTTTTAAGGTAATAAGGTAATGCAGTGGTTGGCTTGAGTTTGAATAGGAATGTATATATTTTGGAGGTGGAAATAGGATGGGTAAAGTTGTGATTTTAAGGAGTGGTAAACTGTATGTAATGAGGAATACAAGTAAGTTCAGTGTTAGATAAAGAAGTACAAGACACAATTCATGCAACAGTTATGCAAAAGCTCCACAATTAACAATCTTACAAGAACTAAAACCATGAACTGACACTAACCATACAACAGTTATTCAGAAGATCCAAAGCAAATTATCTTACGAAAACTAAATATATGGCCACAGATAGAATGATGTATGTGAAAAATATAGCACTACATGTAGGAGCTATGTTGCACCTGTTAGCATGAGCCTTCACAGGATGGCTCAGAGCCCTAGAAAAAGCTATATTGCTGCAGGTAGTTACAGTTGCTAGTAGCATGATTCAGTGACAAGGTAAAGCCTCACAGAAAACCTTCTCATTACTGGCTAATCACCATGTCTAATATGAATGTTACCTTGCCAGATCAGATAATGCTAGTTCTCCCTACCAGACCTTGTGGTAGCATGGCATCCCACCAACACAAAAAGACACATATGTGCACACACACATACACACACACACACACACACACACACACACACACACACACACACACACACACACACACACACACACACACACATGACTGCAATACCTACCTGTTGTCATAATTAAAGTAGTGACCATGCCCATAGGGGTGAATGGAAAAGCACTATCAAAAGATAACATTCGCTTTTTCATCCTAGTGAAAAAATTAACTCAGTAAAGTGAAGCTGTACCTTTCTACCATGCCAGTCCACTGCCAGCACCATTTCAGGGAATAAAAGATGGCTAATTCACATTAACCATTCCCTTTTTGTGTTGCTTCTCCTGTGAAACTGCTGTCTGAGCTATGGCCCCTGCCTGTGAAAAAGAGTGATGGAAGAGCAGTCTCTGGATCACTCAGGCTCACTGAGATATAGAATCCTTCGGAGTTAAGGCTTCTGTATTGCCATAAGCTTTTCTGAATTCCGAGGTATATCTTGCCTACAAAGCTTCCCACCACAGCTTGGTTTCATCTGTTGTCAGAAAATGACAAGCCTCTTCTTAAGAAAAAGGATGGAAGTTGTACTTCAGTCATAATAATCTATTGCAAAGTGCATAGCAGTTCCAGAGGAAATATAAATAGGTAAAAATTCAGAAATGATTTCATTTGCCTATTTAACATTACTAACAAAGTTTTCTGGGTAATCAGTCTGTCTAATTCAGAAATGTAATGACTCAAATGGTGCAAAAACCTGCCTTGAGCAAACACAGTAATAAAGACCTGGGATGATGTAGCAAATGGAGAATCAATAATGGGATTGAAGGAGGAGAAGAGGGGGAAGGCATGCCCGAAGGCAGGTAAAGGCTAGGGCTGTGATAGTGAGGGTTGGAACTTTGAATGTTGGCAGTATGACTGGTATAGGGAGAGAGCTAGCTGATATGATGGACCGATGGAAGGCTGGTATATTGTGTGTGCAAGAGACTAGATGGAAGGGGAGCAAGGCTAGGTATATTGGAGGTTGGTTCAAATTGTTTTATCATGGTGTGGATGGGAGAAGAAATGGCGTAGGGCTATCCTGAAGGAACAGTATGCTAAGAGTGTTTTGGAGGTGAAAAGAGTGTCGGATAGAGTGATGTTTATGAAGCTGGAAATTGATGGTGTAATGATGAATGTTGTTAGTGCATATGCTCCACAAGTTGGGTGTGCGATGGATGAAAAAGAAAAATTTTGGAGTGAGTTGGATGAAGTGTCGATCACTGTACCCAAGTGTGAGAGACTGGTGATTGGAGCAGATTTCAATGGGCATGTTGGTGAAGGGAACAGAGGGGATGAGGAAGTGATGGGTAGGTATGGTGTTAAGCAAAGGAATGCAGAAGGTCAGATGGTAGTGGATTTTGTGAAAAGGATGGACATGGCTGTGATGAATACATATTTTAACAAGAGGGAGGAGCATAGGGTGACATATACGAGTGGAGGAAGCTGCACACAGGTGGATTATATCTTATGTAAAAGGGCCAGTCTGAAGGAGATTGGAGAATGTAAAGTGGTGGCATGGGAAAGTGTAATTAGGCAGCATAGGATGGTGGTTTGTAGGATGACATTGGTGATCAAGAAGAGGAGGATGACTGTGAGGGCAGCACCAAGGATCAGATGGTGGAAATTGAAAAAGGGCAATTGTGAGGTGGAGTTCAGGGAAGAGTTAAGACAGGCACTGGGTGGCAGTGAAGAGTTACCGAATAGCTGGGTAACTACAGCAGAGCTAGTAAGAGAGATGGCTAGAAAGGTGCTTGGTGTGACATCTGGAAAGAGGAAGGAGGACAAGGAGACCTGGTGGTGGAATGAAGAAGTACAGGAGAGTATACAGAGAAAGAGGTTGGCGAAGAAGAAGTGGGATTGTCAGAGAGATGAAGAAAGTAGATAAGAGTATAAGAAGATGAGGTGCATGGCAAAGAGAGAGGTGGCGAAGGCTAAGGATATGGCGTATGAAGAGTTGTATGAAAGGTTGGACACTATGGAAGGAGAAAAGGACCTGTACCGATTGGCTAGACAGAGGGACCGAGCTAGGAAAGATGTGCAGCAGGTAAGGGTGATAAAGGATAATGAGGGAAATGTACTCACAAGCAAGGAGAGTGTGTTGAGCAGATGGAAAGAGTACTTTGTGGGGCTGATGAATGAAGAGAATGAGAGGGAGTGAACATTGGATGATGTGCGGATAGTGAATCATGAAGTGCAGTGGATTAGCAAGGAGGAAGTAAGGATAGCTATGAAGAGGATGAAGAATGGAAAGGCTGTTGGTCCAGATGACATACCTGTGGAAGCATGGAGGTGTTTAGGTAAAATGGCAGTGGAGTTTTTAACTAGATTGTTTAACAAAATCTTGGAAAGTGAGAGGATGCCTGGGGAATGGAGGAAAAGTGTTTTGGTACCGATTTTTAAGAATAAGGGTGATATGCAGAGTTGTTAAGGTCAAATTAAGGTTTGAATGGCAATAGCAAATGGACAAACTGTAACATAAAATAAAATCAAAAAAAGTATCAAGCAACTATCTTCAGAGTAATAAGTATAAATTCTGTCCGAATCACATAACATATGAGTGACTTTAAGCTGAGGAAGGCTGCATACTTCAATATAAAAGGGAGATTTTATTTATTATTTTTAATGCTATGGCCAAAATAACATTAATGACTTTTCTCAAAATTCAAGATTCAGCTCTCCATGGTCATTGCAAACAGGAATACAATCTAAGACTGTTTTATAAGGAATTGCTCAGTAAAATTCATTAGAAACATAATGAGATTATATGAAACCAGTTTGGTGATGCATCCCTTTATCCAGTGGGGGTTTAAAATAATAAATGCAGTTAAAAATAGGGACACAGCCTTCTTGAAATGATCAGAAGTAAAGTGGTCAATGCATTTTTTTTTTGCTTCAGTAAATTAGGACAATCTGTGACAAAAGTAGCATGAACAAATCCCTCCAGAATACTACTCAGAGACTCCAAGGACGTGGAATAAAACCTATGAGGGATTAGGACCACTAGGGGAAAAGAGGATGTATAAGACATTTAAGAAATATAGTTCCAAAGATATTAATTCAAGCGCTATTCATGGCTACATTGAGATATTTAGAATAAACCCTGTTAACCTAACATAAAAAGGTGAAATGGAAAGAGATGGAAGTCTGGATATCAAGCAACGGTAGAATCAAAGTTCTACAGCTGCTGAGGGAAAAGAAACAACTAATAGATGCGCTTCTTTGAGGAAGATCACATCAGGCAGGAGCGCTTTAAGCTTCTGATAAAATGTAACCATTTTAACTGGGTTAACCTGTTCACTGAAGTTCACAGTAATTGATCTGGGCTCTGAAATTACGGATACAGTTCAGTACACTTGGTTTACTCTTTTCATTGTTACTAATCAAATGCATTTATGCTACTGATCTCCTCATGGACATTTTATTAAGACTTAAGAATATGTGCCTGACTACAGAAAAAAATCAACACCCCCAACAAATGACTGAAAAAGAAAAAAATCAAACTACAAATATATCCCTCCCTGTGAAATCGATGACTATTTCTTGCAAGAATGAACTATTGAGAAAAAAAAGGATGGTGTGTCAAATTCTGTCTCCAAAGCCGCTAACTATATCCAATCAAGTAATGCCCTCAGACATTTATAACATAAAATAAACTAAGAGAAGACTATAACAGAATCTCTGCCTTAAAATAAACCATTCCTAAATATTTAAATCCAATAACCTGAAAGCAGAAAGTGATTAAATTGGAAAGGGTTCACAAGCCCTTCCACTGCTGATATGGTTATTTTTGTGCATATTTAAATAGTCCGCTAATGTGTAAAACAGAATCACTGGGCGAATACAAATGAATTGACAATGGTGAGCATTCAGTATCTTCTGATGGAAGAAAAGATCCGTAAATTAACTTCAAACAATGTTCCCTTCAACACTGAAGCTATGTTTTTGATACCAGCTGAAAAAATAATGTATGATTGATGTTTGCTGTTGTATTTGATAGTGTCATATTGCAAAACAGAAGACAAAACAGATCAGACTGCACTGATGAAAAAAGCAGCAGCGACAGTCATGTAATTGTGTCATCAGCAAACCTTATCAACAGCGATTCATGCTGTGATACTCCTGCAATCTATTCCAACATAATTTGCAAGACTTCTCCAGTTTTGTGGATTAAGTGCAAAAACACAGTTTGTGAAGTTATCCAAATACCATTGGCCAACTTTAATCATCACAATATAGTCATTATTCAAGGCACAGGGCAACAGGTGTCTTCCAACGCAGACAGAATGTGATAATTTCCAATGTTTCTAGTTTCTGCATTTCAGAAGCATTGCAATAGCCACTGCTGTGAATGTAGTGGTCTCATCATATCAAGAAACAAATGCTCACCAACATGCCTGTTTATGTTTGGAACATTTGCACAGACTATTTTCTTCCCTAGCATATACAAAATTGGACCCAAAATGCAATGAAGCCAATAAATTAGCAAGTCTAGAAGCACATAGAAGATAAAGAATTGTTGAATCATAGAAAATGCAAGACAACTGGACCATGTGGCCATGCATGCCTTGTCAAGTATGCATATTTAGATCGTTCCTCCATTTCCAAGGTGAAATACAACAATCATGCCAGGAGTGAATTTTTGAATACCAGTTAAATTGTCTAATTCCTTTAAAAAAATAATATGTCACATGGCTTGATGTAGAATGGAAATTTGTTACAGAGAAGAGGCAGCTGCATGATGCATCTGTCTCTGTACCATGTTATGTTTATTTGCTGAAGCAGGTTTAGATCTGCTGTCTTACTGTTCAATAGACTTTGATTTGTGAGCATACAAGAGGTTTTGGACCACATCCAAGACTGAGTCTTTAGCCTCTTTCGAATGCTCATGTCTTTTATACCCATTATCTTTTTTGTTAGTAACCTGTGAAGTCTCTCTAACTGCCTGATATGTCTAGTGCGATACATCCCAAAGGGGGCATTGTATTCCATAATGGGCTTGACCAGTGTGGAGTACTAAGAGATACAAACTTCTCTGCATCTAGAGGAGATGCCCATTGTGATCAGGTACACCACAGGGGAAAGTTTCCACTCATGCTCCAAGGTCTCTCATAACATTTTGGGCATTGAGGGATTGTTTACAAATTTGTGATAATGTTGCAGTTTTTTGTTTTACCTCATTTTTGTGCACCATCTATTAACATGTGTAAGTTCAAGTTGCAGTGTCTGCATGTCAGAAAGTGATTTGAGGATGACACTCTGTATACAATTATATGCAAACATGGTTAACCAAAGATCTCAAATTTTGACTTGGAGATCAGAGAAGTATATGACAAATAATGGAGTTCTTATTTTGGATCTCTGAGGGACTGCCTGGTTACCTTCATCATCTCTGAGACTGAACCTGGCAGCCTCACTGTGTATGTTCTCACCCTCAACCAATTTGCTATCCAGGTATCTATGTACGGTTTGGTTTGGAACACATTTAGCTTATTAATTATGCCAGCATGAAATATGGTATCATATTTTCTGATAAGGTCAAGATATGCTGTGTAGACACCATGACCATTTCCATGGTTTGTGCTACTCTCTCAGAATTTATCAGATCCATTAGACAGGATCTAGCCTTAACACAGCCAAACTGCTGGGGTCAATTCTTATAAGATTTTTAATATCATAGTTTATCAGGTCAGTTATGAACCATTCAGTGGCCTTGCAGTTGAGAGTTCTCATGCTAATGGGTCTGTAATATCTGAGTCCATGGTAGGACCACACTTGTGATGTGGAATCACAACTGCTGAGTGACACATTTTGTGGACTATGCTCAGGTTGAATAACTGCAGGAGTGGGACCACCAGTGCATGTTTAGTGCTATTCAGCAAGCAGCTGAGTATGTTATAAGGTCCCACAGAGGATATATTTTTTGTCTTGGAAATTACCTGTAGTAAGTGTTCTTTTGTGTTGTCGGGGGGAGGTGGTTGAGATCCTTTGGAATTTTTATGGTTGCTTCTGACATGAAATTTGCCCTGAATTTGTTAGCTACTATACTTGCTTGTGATATCTATTAGATCTGAGTAGGTGGCATGAGTTTGAATAAGTTTGGAGCAATGTTGGGTGTCATTTATTAATTGACATGATAACTTGAACATGCACCCAAAATCAGACCTAAAAACAACACAAACCGTGCTGTGAACAATATAGAATATTTACTGGTGCTTCTGGTACCTCGGATGAATGCCTTCAAGGAATAAAACCAAACACCTCCCACTGAATGTCTTCAAGGAATAAAGCCAAACACCTCCCACAGCCATTAAATACTGGTGCAACCATACAATTATATAATTAACAAGTGTAAATCAGGATAATTATAACAATAAAATATTAGCCTGATTTACACCTGTTAATTCTATAATTGGATGGCTGCACCAGTATTTAATGGCTGTGGGAAGTATTTGATCCTATTCCTTGAAGACATTCAGCCGAGGTACCAGAAGCACCAGTAAACATTCTATATTGTTCAAAGCACAGTTTAGCTCCAGTTTGTGTTTTTTTTTTACTTATTTATTAATTTCCTGATAAGTGAAGAAGGATTTGTAATTATCCTTATCCTCTGATGCCAGTGTAATTCATGAGATGCTCTCCCATAGTATCTTTCAGTACCTTTGATATTTTTTGACATTGACCTTGATTTGTGGGCCTTTAGTTTTGCTATATATTCCATGAGGCTTTTTTCTTTTATTGCGCTGTGTATTTTATGCATGCAGACTACCAGGCTTGTTTGCTCTTGAACTTCCCATTTTGTTTAATTCTGGCAGAGACCGTTAGGTTAATATATTTATCTAGGTAAAGAATTTATTTGTATAACTACTAGCCATGTCAACATTTTGAGGCTTACAGTTATACTTGAATGTTGATACTTCATCACAGAATTGTAGGAGGTTAGTGCATTTAAAGCCTTTCAATAATCCATTATTTATATCTCATGATTTGGGGATTTTGAAGGTGAAGATTACCAGTTTGGGGTCAGACATAGCTGGGAACAGCAATACCAGTGGGATAATGCATGCAAAAGTTATATTTATAAGGACCAGATCAAGAATATTTGTCCACTAATGGGGTCTTTGATTATTTTGTATAGGGACTTATTATACAATCAAAGAATTTTTGACATAGCCTATATTTGAAATAGAGGTATCCCAGTTTATTGATGGGTAGTTAAACTTTTCCAGGTCCTGTACATTTGACGTTCATCCATTATATTTTGGAAATAAACTTGGTTTTCAGTTGGTATTGATAGGCTCCTAACATCATGTAATACTTGATTTTATTTAGTGTGATTTGTATCTCAATATGTTTGGTTTGAAAGTCTTTATGAATCTGCCTCAAGGCAATGTGGTCTTTAGCAAATAAGAATATTCCACTGGAATTCCCTTTGGGTCTACAGGCATGTTAGGCACAAAACCCTGGTATAGATAGAGTGCTTTCTGCACTTTTAAACCATGTTTCAATAATAGTACACACATGAATGTGCACCAGATAGTAGATGGTATCAAGGTCAGGCAATTTATTTAAACTCGTAGCATTGAGTATTGCTACACTGGTATTGTCTGGTTCTTGAATTGTTTTGTTCTTTAAGGATGGGAGATCTATTAGCTAGACTCTGCCTAATAAAAGAACTATGTGGGCAGCATGGGCTTTAGCCAGAATGAGGAAGCATTGGAATATAAGATACAAGCCATCCTTGGTAAAGCAAGTAGGGCTGTACATCAACTAATCCCAGACTGACATATACTGGATCTCTCTTGAATGACACCATTTATTCAGCCAATTTTTGAAGTCAATCATCTTTTCATTGTACCTCAGCATGATTCTTGGAGAAGGAAGGATTCCACGTAATGATAGGGTCTTTCCTGCATTTGTGGGATGCATGGAGAGCTCAGAAATGTCCCTCAGGGTTTTGCATACAAGGTCTTTTATACATATATGACCCATGTCCATGTCATACTCATACTTATTATAGGTTCATAGGTTCATAGGGTGGTACTAGGCTCTCGCCCTAGGGCCTATACAAGCCTAGCCATAACAATTCCCTGGATATTTCTTCCCACAATATTTACTACTCTGGACCCCTGTCTAGCAGGGTGACTGACATGATCCCCAGGGTGAATTTCCTTTCTCCCATCCAATCGTCAAGGTTCCTTTTGAAGAGGGCCAAAGAGGCACTCTGCTTGACATGTATGGGCAGTTTCTGGGTCAGGAACCTATGCCTCCAGCATGTTTCTTTCATTGTGATGATGAGGTTTAGATCCCTGGAGCGTGTAGCTCTGAGGGATTGGGTTTGAAGGTCTTGAGGGTCCTTATAGTATCAGAGTTCTTGGCAATTGAAATACAACTGTCACCCAGTTTTTGTCCAGCCTTTTGAGAGAAGAGTATCTGTGCTTGACTATGGAGTTGCTCATAATCAGTACATTTTTAGTAGTAGAGGGTTTATGCGTACTGGGTTTGAGGGGAGTTTTGTTTCTGGTGCCTCTCAGTTTTGGATGTGGCAGCATAGATTGCGGTGTTTGATTTGTGTTGATTCCTAGTCTTGTTTGACTTTAGAGACACAGGTAATGACTTTTTCCATCCTCAGTGTAAGAAAATTTGCCAGGTGTTTCTGCAGAGTGCTTCAAATGTGTATAGTATTCACAGACTTCATTCATATGTGACAGTGATGCCGCTGTCTTAGCCAAATATTGCTTCTCTCACAGAGAGTTTGTGACAAGGAAAGTAATAGTTCAGTTTCTGTGAGCATCAGGCAATTGCTACATTCCCTAGCACCACTAAGTGCTATGAGGATGGCAATAAAGGGAAGACAAGCCTTCTGACCTTCCTTTTAGTCCAGTACTATATAAATATGTGATACAGTATTTGATTTGTGCAGTATTTGACTTGCTTCAGTAAGTTCTTACAAGTGCAGTATAATAATTATTAGTTAATACAATAAAAATGTTTGTAGTATAACAAATAAACATTCATAGGGCTCTAACTAAGAAAGAGTGAAAGCAATTTAACATGGTCCTGAAATGAGAGGTAGCACCTTAGTGCAGCCTGCTACTGTATATGGTTTTATTTAATCTTGCTAAGAGAAAACCACATTTGAAGTGCCTGTGTCTATCAAGTGCAGGTTTGTGCAGTTCTGTGGAAAACACAGTTCAGCAGCACAAAATAGCTGAGGTAAGAGATTAAAGAAAACAATGGAAAAATAGCTTTTGGCTTTGGCCAATAAGGCTAGAAAACTTGAAACAGCAGCAGTTTATCCTCACCCACAGAATAATCACTACTGTCTCTCAAGACTGCCCACAGAACTGAACAAAACTTTGCTGTAGCAGTAACTAAGTTACAAGAATTTGAAATGGAGGAAAAACACTAGACTAAACACAGAGAACACTACCATAGTTAATAATTCAGTCAGATGAACAATAGGGTTATCACCTATCCCACTTTGCGAGGGACAGTCCCTCTTTGGGCAGTTGTGTCCTGCAAAAAAAATGTAAAAATGGCAAATGTCCTGAGATTTTAGGACAAAATTATTTCCTATATTTTATGTAATAATTGCATAAAACGGTTATTCTATATCTCACGGAAGACACAAGAGGATCCAAGGACAGCAGAAAATATCCCTGTAAAACTTTTCCCTTTAATAACAAGTAAAAACATAAGCGCTTTCATAGCAATGCTACTTCATCAGATGTATAACATAATACAGCCATAACCATTTATATAATCAAATCACTAAATCACATGACTAACTGGATTTACTACTAAAAGGTATACTGCATTTAAAACTATATGATAAAATATATTTGTTATTAACATTTAAAAATAAAGTGTATCTCACAACATAATATAGCAGCATTATAAGAATATATATAACATAAACACGAAAGTGAAACACATACATACATACATACATACTTCCTGATTCTTATTTTTATTTTCTGTTTAAGCTTCTAGCTTTCAGCCTAGGTTTAATAGGAACCCTGTCATTCAGGCCATGTCCATAGTCTCCTCTCAATCTTATAATCCATTTAGATTCAGTTTGCTCAGTAGAGTTATTAATATCTCATTTTCTAATATTTTCAAAAACATGTGCTATCACCATGAATTTAAAGACATGAGAGCTATCTGTACTTAGTATATGTTTTGATAAAGCACTAGCAATACTGCTTTTACTAGCAAGATAATAATGTTCTTTTATTCTCTCTTTGAGAGTTATATATGTTTTCCCTATATAAAATTTTAAACATGTAGGGCAGTAAGCTAAATACACAACATGAGCTGTATCACAAGTAGCAAAGCTAACAAATTTATATTTTTTATTATTTTGATCTGGATGATTAAACTCTCCACTGCTATCAATATACTGACAGAATTTACAATGTCTACAAGGTATCGTATAGTGTTGAGTAAACGTTTTCTTATTATTTTTAAAAACACAAAGACATTGTTTTAAAGATGTCATATTTTTAAAAATATATTTAGGTGTCTCATCTATGAGACTATTCATGATTCCGTCAGTGGTTAAAATTTTCCAGTGTTTCTCTATGATGTCAGTATAATTTTTAATATTTCTTGAATAGTGCATACATATTTTTACACCATTACTTACATTTCTGTATGTACTTGTTTTATTCTCTTTGTTATATTTCTTACCATAATAGGGTCTAGCTTTATTAGCTCTTTGTTCTGTAATTGTTTTAATATTTTTATTAATATCATTCTTATCATAGCCCCTAGAAGTAAATGCTTTCTCTAAATACTCTGTTTGTTATACAAATTCTCCATTTTCAACACTTAATCTTGAAGCCCTATACATCTAACTGTTAACTACACTCTTAAAAACATGTTCAGGATGCATACTTTCTCCATGTAAAAACTGGTTACAGTAATGCGGTTTTCTATATAATTTCGTAGTTACATTGCATCTCATGTACATTATAACACTTACATCTAAAAAGTCTACTGATTGTCTGGAAATAAAATGTGAACATTTTAAATAAGAAGTAGTATCATTTATATATTTTAAAAACATTTCATAGGATTGAATGGTGCCTTTCCATAAAATAAAAATAGCGTCCACAAAGCATCTGTAAAAAATTACTTGTGAACTGAAAGGCCCATTAAATATGTGTTCAGATGCCCATACAACTAAGACTGCATTGGCGTAGCTATTGGCACAAGATGTGCCCATAGCTACACCATGCTTCTGCCAATAAATGCTATCATTGAAGACAAACACATTGTTCTGTAGAACACATTCAGCCAGACTAATCCTTAGTTCCATTTCTTTTTCTGAAAATTCACTGTATCTCTGTAAAAAGTATCTTAACTTTAATAATCCATCATCATTAGGAATTACTGTGAATAACTAAGAAATATCTAATGTAACTAATAATTTATCAGTTTTATGCACTGTCTCAGTACATAAAAACAAGTCACTTAAAAAGTGTTGAGTATCTCTCAATACATGTTCAATTCTATTTAAAATTGGTCTAAGCTTTTTCTCAATATATATAGATGCTGGCTCTGTGCACCAGTTTCTCCTTGCTACTATAGGGCATAATGTGTGTGTGTGTGTGTGTGTGTGGGGGGGGGTTAACAGATCTTTATGTGTTTTGGGCGGGCCTTGAATAATGGGTAGTAAAGGATTCAATATAATCAGGAATTCTAATAGTTTACTATCTATCATGTTGGTATGTAACAATTTTCTTAAAATTCTATGAACATTATTTATCATTATTTCAACTTTCTTGTTAGAGATCTTAGAATAAAATAAATTATTAGACAGCATTTCAATCATGTCTGTGTCATATCTACAAGCATCAGATATGACTATAGGATCACTTTTATCAGCTGGACTAATAGTAATATTCTTATTATCCTGAAGGTTCCTCAATGCTAGTTATTCTTGTTTAGTTAAATTATATTTCATATATTGCCTGTTACTATAGTTATTTTGACGTTGCATTTGTAACTTATAGAAATCTTCTAAGCACAAATTTTCAAAAGCAGTTACTAAACTATTAGCATTCAATATATATGTACTAGGTTTCCTAAATTCACAAACATTACTGCTAATAAATTCTTTTTCTTTAAAGTTCAATTTCAACAGTAAATTTCTAATAAATAACTTAGAATCTAAAATCATTTCAGTAAAATCTACCTTTTGTGTGGGAATAAATGACAAACCTTTTATTAACAAGGAAATTTCATCTTCAGATAAAGTACATATAGAAAGGTTTAAAATCAAACCTTCCGTTTGTTCCAGAATGTTTTCAGGGTTGGTGTGCCACTTGCTTCTTCTATTTTCCGTTTCAAAGGATTCTGACCTCACGAATGTGACCTGTGTTGGTTCGATACTCTTCTTTCTTTTATTGAAAGTGGAAATGTTACTTGACCCAAAAAAGGGGAAGAAATAACTTTTTTATTTCTTTCATTCAGGTCTATAGAGCTAATACCCCTGATAAGTGCAGCAATAAGCTCCGGTTTATCCGAATGATGAACTTGAGCAGTTACTTGAAATGTCTTTCTTATAAATAGTTATTCTATATCTGAAACACCTAAATGTTATAAGAAACAGAATAAGCAACTAAAATGCTACAAGAATAAACTTTTATTTAGACAAAATAGTGAAGTTCTGTCCTTTGTACTGGCAGTGGGTATGTTTCAGCCTGCAAAAACTGCCATTTGTACCAAAAAATATCCCACTTTGGGCATTTGAAAAGGTGGCAACTTTAGTGAACAAGCAGTATCGAAGTTGCACAGCCTGTGCACAGGAACTTCATCTTTTAAGAGTCTTAGAATTGGTCAATAATGGCTGACTGCATCTGCAAAATAAATTAACAAGGAAAATGAAATAGCCAATGAAAAACAGCTACATTTCTAATCAATAGTGTTTATCTTCCAAGAACTGCAGGAATCACCTCCATCCTTACCATGTTAAAACACAACAAGCTATATGACTAACACTGGTTAATCCATGTAGCAGCATGGAATCCTCTTAAAAAGCAGTGCAAACAGGTAAAATACCTTCAATTAATAGCAGTAACTTCATATTCAGATAAAATACTGTAAAATGCAAAAAAAAAATAATAGGAACCATTCAAAATCATTTAAAATAACTAGACCTCTTTAAGTGCAGTAACATAATTTTAATTTCCTTTCTCTGGATGCAAAATGGAGTCGAAAACCCAGTTTGTTTGGTTTTATTTTTTACACTGAGCTTTAGTTTCCAAACAGCAATGGCTGACTGTTCCTGCAATATAAATGAGCAGGGAAAATGAAAGAGCTAATGAAAAACATATAAAGCTCTAATCAATAATGTTACTCTTCCCAGAACTACAACAAAAACTCCCACTTTCAGCAAGTTTAAGCACCACAAACTCTAAATGACTTACACAGATGGTCAGAATTAGCTGCCTGCTCAAAGTTTGAACAGTGATTAAAACATAGGAAATAAATCCACTAGCACTGATTAATCCATATAACAGCACAGAAACAATGTAAAAGCAGTGACAACTATAAACCCAATTCTCTTAAAAGCTGTAGCTTCAAATTTAGTGAAAAAAAAAAACAGTACAAATTCAGAAAAATATGACAGAACCTACTCAGTGCTGATTTAAGTAACTAGGCACAGGACAGAAGCCACTTGTAAAGCAGCACAAACAGTAACATGCTTTCAATTAAAAGCTGTAAATTCAGATTCAGAGAAAACAGTAAAATTCAGGAACAATGGCAGGAACATATCAAAACTGATCTAAATAGCTATGTGACTTTAAATGCAGTAGAATAAATGTACTTTCCTGTTTCCTGGTGCAAAATAGAGTCAATATGCCACTTGATTTAGTTTTAGCTTGTACACAGGAGTTTCAGCTTCCAAGAATCTTAGAATAAGACAATGGATAACAACTTTTTCAATATAAAAATTAGCAGGGGAAATGAGTCAATAAAAAATAGGTAAAGCTCAATCTAAGAGTGATAATCTTTCCAGAACTGCAGGAATCACCCCCACTCTTTATAAGTTTAACCACCATAAGCTCTAGATGATTCCCGCAGCTAGCCATAACTGACTGCTTGCTCTAAGTTTGAAAAGTGATTGAAACATAGCAAACAAATGCAGCAGCATTGATTTGTCCACTTAACAGCACAGAAACAAGTTGAAAGATAATATAAACAGTAAAGCCAATTCAATTAATAGTTGTTGCTTCAAGTTCTTCAAGTTCAGAGAGAAAAAAACAACAGTAAAAATGCAGAACAATGGCTCAAACCACTCAAAACTAATTTAAATAACGCAGAGTACAAACAGTAAAACATCTTCAATTACTAGCTGTAACTTCAGATTCAGAGAAAAGATACAGAAAAATGAAATGAACTACTCAAAAGTCATTTAAATAGCTAGGCAGCTTTAAATGCAGTAGAATAAGTGTACTTTCCTGTTTTGTGCAAGCAAAATGGAGTCAAAATGACAGTTATTGTCATGCCAACGATAATGATACAAACCTAAACATTAATTTTAAAGTCCTTGTTCAGAATAATGCATATTTTCTGGAAATCTTCATTTTATAAGGCAATAACTGAAAATTGATTCACGCTTCAGCAATATGTTAGCCTATCAATTAACTGATAAGTGTGACTTTTACAGTTGACATAATTTACCATTATAAGAAAAGCAACATCACTGAGAATAAATTATTTTCAAGATCATAAATAAAAACCTTAACAATGCTGACTGATATGGCCATTCATATTTTGGACTTGATTATTGAGTTTTTTTTTTTTATTTTTCTACCATATGATGCTTGACTTTGTTGACCTGTTTCCTTTTTACATTACTATTTTATGTTGTGCATAGAAAAGGCTATTGTAATAATGAGCTCAACTGGCCTTTTTCTGTGCTAGACTGTTATTTTGATGCCGTTCAGAAGTGGAAATAAGTTGTGATTATGCTAAAAATCTAAATATCCTATCTATCTTTGATAATATACTTTTATTATTAAAATAAATAATATGTTCATAAATGTTAGAAAAATATGTATTAGTAATATGCATGCTTAGTGCATTCGAGGTTTAAAAAGGGTTAATACATTTATTCTGTTCACACTGCATAAATCTGCAGAAGCTACATTCCAATCCTGTTATGTCATATGCGCAGCTATGATCTGCTTATGCTCTGGAAATTAACAGGAAAGCATTTGATTTCTGCTAATGTCATGAAAATAATAATAGATGTTTAATTTCTACTAATGTCATGAGATTTAAACAAAGAGTTATTGATTTTTCTGCTTATGCTATGAGAAAGGTACATAACTGCTGAAGCTATTGATAATGAAAACAAAGGCTGCTTGAAAATATAAACCGTAGTCAGCATTACTTGTACCTAAGCTAGAAATGTACCTTGAAATGTAACACATATATATTAGAACTGCACAACTGAAGAATAGAAAGTTTGTAGTGGGCGAAAAATAAAGCCCCAAGGCCAGGTTGTTTTTCTCAAATGTTTTTCATAAATCCAGTCATGTCAGCAGGAAATCCAAGTAACATTTTCTATGTAACACATAGTGAGTTTTAAATCTGGACATGTCAGCAGGAAATCTAAGTAACATTTTCTATAGAATAATACAGAAAGCTGTGTCTAACTACGTCAACCATAGAAAAGTAACATTTCATAGAACTGTATAAAAGAAGCATACTGCCTACTAGTAATTTAGGCAAAATCCTGTATCTGCATGTTTTGTCTCCTTGCTGCAAGTAATAAAGGGTGCCATACCTGAACCTTACGTGAATTGGTCTTTGAAGTTTTTTCCTTTGACAGATTGGTCCTTCGAGCCAGAACCCTCACTTCACCTCGAATCAGACGGGCCAAGTGGTTAAAACCGTATGGGAAAAAAAAACAAATTGGTTCTTCTTATTTGAAAAGCCCTCCAACTGAATTGTCGTACAAAAAAGGCCAGCCATTTTCTAATCTGCGACTGAAGGACGGGTCTCCATGAACCAGGTAATCAATCACGTAGGCTCAGGTAAGGTGAATCTACTTTTTTCTGTTTTCTGTTTTAAATCAGGGACTAGATTTGTATTGTTTTTGTCAAGACTGTATTTTACCAGTCAGGGACAGAAAAAATTACTGCCTTGTCACAAATCAGAAAAAACAGAATAGGTAGGCAGTCATTCTAAAGAGACTATAACAAAATCCGTGGTACCATGTTAAAAATAAAAAAGTTACGTAACAATCAAAAAAAGGTAGAACAAAATGGGCAATAATTGCACAAAAAACCCCCCAAAATCCTCCGTTAACCAAAGACGCAAAATACATGCAGTTGCACCACGCTGACAATATTAAATACTATTCAAAACGGGTTAATAAGTACAAATTCGACGAAAAGTTAAAAAAATCCTCGCTTATCAAACTTATCAAACAGCTCAAAACCGATTCCAAAGGTCTGGTGAAAAAGCAACGCCAATTAGGAATTCCTCAGGCACACAGGTGGATTGAAAAAGTAAACCGTGGAAAACAAAAAAACAACAATTCAAAAACAATGTTTTTAAATAAAAAGGACAATAACTTAGTAATAGCATCAGCCCCTCCACCTCCCTTACCAGAATATATGGCTATGGCCTCAAGCTAAACGCCAAAAAGTGTATAGTCATCCCCTTTGGCAAAAACAAAGTGCCCACAAATTACCACATAGGTGGTAATCCATTAAGTACAGAAGAAGTAATTAGGGACCTGGGGACCCAAGTTGATAGCAATCTCTCATTTGAAAACCATGTGGCCAAAGTGGTTAGAAAAACATTTTATATAGCCCACCTAATCATGAAGGGATTCACATCTAGATCAGGGGAGGTCATTGTGCCTCTTTACTCATCCCCTCATCGGGCCCATAATTGAGTACAATGCCCCTTTTGGGATGTACCTTACCAGACACCTGCAGCAACTGGAAAGACCCCAAAAGTACCTCACCAAGAGGATCAAAGGGTTCAAACAGATGCCATATGCTGCCCGGTTAAAGAAACTCCAGCTCTACTCAGTGGCATACCACCTGCTCAGAGGTGATCTGTGCCTGACGTATAAAGCCATGTCCAACCCGGAATTAATGGACATGCTGCACCTCAGAAAATCCAAATCCCATCAAGCTACGCGCTTGAGAAACTTGAACCTCAGCACTGAAATAAATAGGACATGCTGGAGGGACAGATTCATAACCCAGAGGCTCCCTTCACTCTGGAATAAAATCCCAGTCCAGGTTAGGCAGAGTCCCACATTGACTCTCTTCAAGAGGAATCTTGATGAGTGGATGGGAGATCGTAGGTTTACCCCGGGTATCACTTTTGTGTCACTGTTAGACAGAGGCACAGTATACTAACCTCAAAAAAGGGCATAGCAAAATTATTTTAAAATGGGTGGCGAAAGCCAAACACACTCTGGCTAGGCTTATAAATGCCCTAGGGCAGATAGCCTAGTATGAACCTATGAACCTATGAAACTATAAAGCAAGTGAACAGGTTAGTCCACCCCCACGATATCCTGTTGTCAAAAATAGAGACATTGCAAAAGTAAAACCATTTATTAAAAATCCCATCGGGACCAGGTCTCGAATACGGGCAGGTAACTCAAATAAAGGCATTGAGTTATATCAAATGGTTAAAAATTCACAATCTATAAGTAAGAAAAAAATATGTCCACTTATAGAAGTACGCAATCCTCAGGCAGAACAAGACGGTCACGACCCAACTATTTTAGTGTATAAACCTTGGACTCCGGAAAATATCCGGAAAGCCACTGAAAAAATTCCCCATCCAAAAGTTAATTTTAAAAAGTTCTCAAAAGATTTACAAGAAATGAGGCTGAGTTATAACTTAATGTAGTCCAAAAGTGAGGAGTGCACCAGGCTGCAAATAAATCTCACCAAATCTTCCACAGACTGTCCTTTATTAAGACAAACAGGTATAAAGATAGACAGGTAAGCGCTTTCGCGTTGGTGTAACGCTTCTTCAGACCTTTAAAGATGTATGAATAATGCATCCCTTTATATACCATAGTACATTGCACCTTAATTGATTAAAGACCACAAGGTGTAATTGATGTAGTTAATGATGCTTACAAATTCAAACAAGTCTGAGTATAAATGTCTTACTAAATTCTACAAAGCTTATGAAAGCACATATAGTAAACTTGTGAAAACACACATAAATAGACTCATGAGTTAAAAACACATATGTTAAAACATATATTAAAACATATATTAAAAACATGTATATTGAATACATAATATAAATGTGTAGAATTCAGTGGTTCAAGGGTCTACTGGCTAGAAAGGGTTTGAGAGATATCTTATCATTGAGCCCATAAAAATGGGCTTGTAGCCTAAGAATGTGTTTTTAACTCATGAGTCTATTTATGTGTGTTTTCACAAGTTTACTATATGTGCTTTCATAAGCTTTGTAGAATTTAGTAAGACATTTATACTCAGACTTGTTTGAATTTGTAAGCATCATTAACTACATCAATTACACCTTGTGGTCTTTAATCAATTAAGGTGCAATGTACTATGGTATATAAAGGGATGCATTATTCATACATCTTTAAAGGTCTGAAGAAGCGTTACACCAACGCGAAAGCGCTTACCTGTCTATCTTTATACCTGTTTGTCTTAATAAAGGACAGTCTGTGGAAGATTTGGTGAGATTTATTTGCAGCCTGGTGCACTCCTCACTTTTGGACTACATTTTGATATTTTTTCGTTTTGAGGGTGCTTTGCTTGTCAGGTAACTTTGTTTTTACCTGAGTTATAACTTAAACAAAAAAGAGGTAAAAACAGTAGTTAAACAAATCGTGGGGTCAAATTGGCATATAATTAGTGGCAACTAAAATCCCCGTAACCCTGCACACAGACCCCTCCCACATAGCAGCGCAAAGCTAAACAACAAAGTAAAAAGGTCTTACAGACCGCATCTCTAAAAAATAAAAGCCTAGGACAAACTGGACTTGCATTAATCAATGCATCCAACAAAAAAGTAAAACTATTGACCAGTATTATGCCAGACTATTAAAATGTTTTAATAACCACTGTGAAATACAGGTTCTTAAAAATCAAACACAAAATTCCCCATATAAACAGCAGTTAAAAAATGCATTTTTAAAAGACAGTATTGTACCCATAAGCAGTTTTATTACAAAACACATGGTAAATCATCGTACAAGCAGGTTACAGTCATTACTTAAATATGCTAGGCATGCCAAAAGGCATTTTAATAGCAAAAAAAAAAAAAAAATAAAGCAAAAGTTTATGTAGTACAGTCCGAAAAAAAGGGCAAAAAAATGCACAAAAAAACAATCTGATCAGCAATCAGAGGACTTTAAAAGGCAATAAAAAGAGGTAAATGTTTCAAATGTGGTAAAAAGGGACACTTGGCAAGAAATTGCAAAAAAAACAAAAAGGCAACCACGAAAGGCAAAGAGGGTGAGGTCTGACTATATGGTAGTCAGAAATCACTAAAAGGGGATAGCGAAAAAAAACAAATAAAAATGTAATAAAGGAAGTAGAGAATGTGACAGAAAAAACAGAGAAAGTGCAAAAAGTTACTGACAATAAAAAAATAAAATATTAGACCTAGCTTTATTGAGCCTAGAGATCTATTTAGCAGACACAAAACCAAAAGTTACACTCTTGGTAAAAGAGAGAAAAGTCAAATTCTTGTGTGACTCAGGGGCATCATAAACCCTAATACATCCCTCCAAACTGTCAAAAAACACAGAGTTACGTAATTACATACTGGTAAAAGCAGCTAATGGACAGCTGTACTGAGCCCCTCTCCCGTAACATTTCAATAACTAATCCTGTTTCAGGATTGACTCAAAAAAGCAAAATTGTTGTTTCTGCAAAATGCCCAGTAAACCTCTTGGGCAGAGACCTTATGCAACTATTTGGTATAGCAGTAGTCCCAACCATGCAGGGTATAAAACACAGCGACAAATTAATACCTTTGCAGTGCAATCAGAGGGTAAAATGTTTTATTGGTACAGCCAGGACTTGGTTACGACTGGTCCAGGGACTGTGACCAAAAAATTAATAAATGTAGCCATCAGCAAGTTCCCCTCCCTTGACATTGATAAACAACACCTGTTGCACTGTACCCTGTATTATTGTAACACACCAGGACCTGATAAAAAATATGAGCAAGAATTGTTTAAAAATCATGCAAACAGATTAATATTACATAACCTGTACTGGAACACAAAAGGGAACAGTGTAGCCAGCTGTTCATTGCCCCAGGAGTTCTTTGCACTCTATAAATCTAATCGATTACCACATGTTAGCTTAACCAAGGACAAAAGCATAAAATGGGCAGACCTAGAAAAAAAAGTCACAAAATGAAAAAAACAGACAGAATTAAAACTGTCAGAGCAAAAAATACAAATACAAAAGCTGAATTAAATAACTCAGACCCACCCAGCCGTACACTTGCAGTCTAGCAAAAACAGCTAATTAGCACTCCTATTAAAGAAAAAAAAATGCCTTACAAAATATACCAAAAACTCTCTGGTCAACAAAAAAATCAAATGTAAGACTTATTCATACAGCGGGACCGGTTACCATCATGCCAAAATCAGCATGTAAACCACAGAAAAGACAGTATCCCTTAAAAAAATGCAAAGGCAAAAATCAAACCTATCATAGCAGCTTTACTTAAGAAAAAGGTGCTGGTGGAATCTCCTGAGTCACCATGTAACACACCCTTATTTCCTGTTAAAAAAGCAAATAAAAAATGGCGTATGGTCCAAAATTTACAAGCTGTAAATAACACAATAATACCAAGGGCACCTACAATGCCAAACCCACACACACTGTTAAATAATTTAAAACCTCAACAGAAATATTTTTCTGTGGTAAATATCAGCAATGCATTCTTTTCAATACTGATACACCCTAACAGCCAGTATTGGTTTGCATTCACATTTCAGGAAAAAAGGTATACATATACGCGACTCCCACAGGGATATTGTAAAAGTCCAACAATATTCTCACAAAAAATGGCAAGCAACTTGGCAGGATTTACCCCACCAAGAGGCAGTCAGATTTTACTTTATGTTGATGACATCTTGCTGGCGGCCCCCACCCAGCAAGATTGCAAAGAAAATACCATAGCGCTATTACGATTTTTAGCCGCTAAAGGACATAAGGTAAACAAAAATAAACTGCAGCTTTGGAAAAAACAAGTCAAATACCTAGGATATGTGATATCCAAGGAAGGTAAAACATTAAATAAGGACAAAAAAGTAGCAATTTTGCAAGCACCAAAACCCACTACCAAGAAAAAAATAATGTCCTTCCTGGGTACAACTAATTTTTGCCGGAGTTGGATTCCAAACTATGCCTTGAAATCTGCACCTCTGACTAACCTAATATATAAAAAGCCTATGGCGGCACAGAATTTGTTACAATAAACACCAGAGGCAAAATCTGCTTTCTGCAAACTAAAACAGTTAATAGCGTCCTCATTAGTTCTGGGATTACCAAACTACCATAAACGTGTTTTCCAAACTGTAGATTGTAAGCAAGATTATATGACATCAGTGTTAACACAACAGCATGGGGACAAGCAACACCCCATTGCTTACTATTCATCACAACTAGACCCAGTGGCACGGTCCTTACCTCACTGTGTACAAGCAGTAGTTGCAACTGCAATGGCAGTACAGGCTTCGGCCTCAGTAGTTTTATAACTCCCTTTCACTTTGAGAGTGCCTCATGCAGTCGCAATTATTTTACTGCAAAAAAAGTAGCATATCTTTCCCCTGCTAGGCATCTTTCCTGTATGACTATATTGTTAAGCCAACCTCACGTGACAATTAAACAATGCATGACTTTGAACCCTTCTACCTTGCTCCCAATGCCTGAAGATGGCACACCACACTGCTGCCTGCAAGTAATTGAGCAAAAAACGCTACCTAAAAAAAATCTCATGAATGCCCCCTTGAATAATGCAAAGGTGACATACTACGTAAATGGTTCATGCAAAAGGGGTCCTGCAGGACAAAACCTAGTAAAATATGCAGTAGTTTCTGACACTAAGATTATAAAAGCAAAACCTTTACCACACAACTTATCTGCACAGGCAGCAAAATTAATTGCCTTGACACGGGCATGTACCTTAGCAAAGGGTAAATGTGTAAACATTTTTACTGACTGCCAGTACGCTTTTTCTACTGTACATGTTTTTGCGCAACAGTGGAAAATCCGAGGAATAATAACATCTACGAGCAAACCTATCAATCATGCACAGTTTATTTTAGATCTTTTAAAATCTATTCAGTTACCTCAAAAAGTAGCTATTTGTAAATGCACAGCTCACACCAAGCAACAAAATAGAATTTCAAAAGGTAATGCAAGAGCTGATACAGCTGCAAAACAAGCAGCTTCAATAGTATTTCTTTTAAATAAAAAACTACAACCCTCTAAGATTTTAGACTTAAAAATGTTAAAGACAATGCAGACACTACGCAAGCTAAAAAACAAAAATGAGTAAAACGAGAAGCAAGTCTCGAAAAGGGGCTGTACATCTCTAAAAAAGAAAAGCCAATACTACCATCTAATTTGTTTAAATATGAATCTTTGTTGAGCCATGGGCAATGCCATGTCTCAACAGGGGGGATGGTACAGTTGGTGAACCAGGTGTTCACAACGTATGGATTTACAAACTACTCTAACAAATTTTGTTTGATGTGCCAAATTTGTAACATCATGCACAAGGGGCATTAAAGCCCAAGCAAGGGAGTTTCCCTACACCACCATATCCGTTTCACACTATCTGTATGGATTTCATAGAATTGGACAAATGTGAAAATAAGAAGTATTGTCTTGTCATTGTAGATATGTTTTCCAGATGGGTGGAAGCCTTTCCAACCAAAAATCCAGATGAAGCCACAGTAGCAAAAGTTCTTGTCAAAAAAATCATACTTAGATTCGGCATTCCGAAAAGGATCTACAGTGACAACGGTACACACTTTGTAAACCAAACCATACAGCAATTAAGTAAGCATTTTGGTATTTCTTTAAAAAATCATTGTGCATACCATCCGCAATCTGCAGGGCTAGTTGAGAGGCATAATGGAATATTAAAGAATAAATTAAGAAAATTAATAGCCGAGACAGAAAAGAACTGGGTGTATTGTCTGCCCTGGCACTGCTGAGCATGAGAACTGTTCCGACTGCAAAAGGATTGACTCCTTTTGAAAAACTGTTTAAAAGGGATTATTATACACCTCAGTGGAAACTTCTCATGCCTGCAGACCAGGAAGCTGACTATACACTAACTGAATATATAAGAAATTTGTTGATTTCTAAACATCTGTTGCAGTCAAATTCTGTTTCAGATAAAGAACAAACCGAAACATCAGATGTGGCAGTGATCCCAGGGGACTGGGTGTGGATAAAGGCCATAAAAAAGAAAAATTGGACATCACCAAGGTGGAAAGATCCATACCAGGTGCTTCTTTCAACACCTACTGCAGTCAAAATCACAGAGCGAGCCCCGTGGATCCACCTGATGCACTGTAAACTAGTTAAGAACTTTAAACTGGACAAAAATCTTACCTCTCCATCAGGGCCCTCAGCACAAAGTCTGGCTTCAAAGGGGGGGGTCAGATCAATAGGACTAATCCGTCTCAACCCCAGTAAAAAAAACATCGGTTTTGAAGGTCCTATTAGGGCAGAGAGTAAAATCACATGTCAAAAGCAAAAATGATAGAATCCAAAAAAAACAAATAAAACTACTCGAAAAAGTCGGAGAAAACAGGAATGCCCAACAACCATTTCCTCAAAAGTATTGCATAATCATCCTGTTAACTGTACTAGTGACAATAATCTTTTTGTTGTGGCCATTCCTTTTCCCAGCCACACAAACTAAACTAAATAAACATGGAGAGTTGCACATAGAGTGGCACCCAAATTTCAACACTTACCAGGCAATCAAATATGTGTATGCTAAGACCTTCAATGTTTCGAATTGCTGGATTTGCACAGCTTTGCCAACAGCATACGGGGGGGTTATTGTTAACTTCAGTCCCCCTAGGAGCCAACAAGACCTGGAAAAATTTAGTCTATAATACATCAAATGTTACATCACAAGATAAAGTAGCATTGCACTTGTCTGTTTGACAGAAGGGGACTGTGTGTTTTTACAAAAATAATACAGTTCAGGTGGGTTGGAACAATTGCAATGTGACTGTTCCCTAAAGATGCTACAATAAAACTGATAACACGGGTTCCTATTGCAATACAACCTATGATTCATTTTTTGAACTTATGCATAAGACAACTAATAAAGTAAAACATAATGCTGACCTCTATAAACATCTAATTATAGTTGACAAAAAAATGTTTCATCCAGAACCAGGACATAGTAAAGTTACTACCAAAGTAAAAGACTGTTATTTTGTATGTGGTAAAAAAGCATACAAGTGGTTACCTGAGAATTGGTCTGGCAGTTGTTATTTGGGGTACCTGGTTCTGGCCATACGACACACAGCAGTTTTGCCTTAGGGAAAAATTCGAAATGTTCGACGAGAACTCAAAAAGCCTGTCAATCCAGTGGGGCATATCAATGCGGGCTGGAAAAACCATCACGCTGTGGGTGTAGGAAAAAATGGACTGTCGCATATGAACTTGGGTGATACCATCATCTCGTGGGCAGGTGTATTGCCAGCATATGAAGCAACAAAATCAATCTGGGAACTAAAAAAACTGTCTAAACTTCTCAAAATAATAAGCAATGCAACCTTTTCCGCTCTAGAATTGATGACTAATAAACTAACTGCCATGAGAACTGTAGTGCTTCAAAACCGCATGGCTCTTGGCTTCACCCTAGTGGCGAAAAAAAAAGTGCTGTTCATATATTCCTGACCACAAACACGAGATAGACAATCACCTTGAGGTAATTCAGCAAGTGTCAGCTATGACTAAACCAGGACCGAATCCATTGACGGACTTTTTCCAGAGATTGTTTGGGGGGGTTGGGCAGTATCCTGATAAACATCCTGATTGCCATCTGTGTAGGAATAATCCTACTGGTGGTATGTGTTTGCTGCTGCATCCCCTGCATAAAAAGACTAATTAAAAACTTTATAGACATGTCAGTTTCAAAAACCTTATACCAAGGTGCTGAACTTAAAGAATTGTTAAAAAATTGAAAATGCTTTCATAAGTTTAAACTGAATAACTCTCTTAACTGCAAATCCTGAGTAGGAAGAGGTTAGGGGAAAAAAAACTGTTTATGCTTATTTTAAAAGTAAAATAAAAGTATTAAAAGGGGGGAAATGTTAAAAAAATATGTATTAGTAATATGCATGCTTAGTGCATTTGAGGTTTAAAAAGGGTTAATACATTTATTCTGTTCACACTGCATAAATCTGCAGAAGCTGCATTCCAATCCTGTCATGTCATATGTGCAGCTATGATCTGCTTATGCTTTGGAAATTAACAGGAAAGCATTTGATTTCTGCTAATGTCATGAAAATAATAATATATGTTTCATTTCTACTAATGTCATGAGATTTAAACAAAGAGGTATTGATTTTCTGCTTATGCTATGAGAAAAGTACATAACTGCTGAAGCTATTGATAATGAAAACAAAGGCTGCTTGAAAATATAAACCGTAGTCAGCATTACTTGTACCTAAGCTAGAAATGTACCTTGAAATGTAACACATATATATTAGAACTGCACAATTGAAGAATAGAAAGTTTGTAGTGGGCTAAAAATAAAGCCCCAAGGCCAGGTTGTTTTTCTCAAATGTTTTTCATAAATCCAGTCATGTCAGCAGGAAATCCAAGTAACATTTTCTATGTAACACATAGTGAGTTTTAAATCTGGACATGTCAGCAGGAAATCTAAGTAACATTTTCTATAGAATAATACAGAAAGCTGTGTCTAACTACGTCAACCATAGAAAAGTAACATTTCATAGAACTGTATAAAAGAAGCATACTGCCTACTAGTAATTTTGGCAAAATCCTGTATCTGCATGTTTTGTCTCCTTGCTGCAAGTAATAAAGGGAGCCATACCTGAACCTTATGTGAATTGGTCTTTGAAGTTTTTTCCTTTGACAATAAATGTTTTGAAACAAATTTTAAATTTATTCAAGGGAAGAGATTATTTTCATTCATTTTCTCATGATACAAATATACAGACTCTCAATCAGAAAAGAATAATTATAAACAAAATACACTGCGCAATGTTTCATCATATCAGTTATGAGATGTTTATGTCCTTATTTATCCTGAAAAATAACAACAGGATATGAAAGATTTTTATGTAAGTGGTGTGCTAGAATTCCCAAATGTGATGCAAGGTTTATACCCCCGGATTTACTAAACTTCCATGCAGGACTAGATTAGTCCTGCATGGAAGCGACCGTTTAGGAGCAGGATGTCAGTGCGCCATGCATATTAATAAGGCACACTGCCCGAGCTCCTAGGCTTTACACGGAGCATGTAAGAGTGCAGGGGATGTGTCTGAGAGCAGAGCTCTCAGAATAAACATGCCCCTGCAATGTAGAACAGTAGAAAGATGTATGTAATGAGTGAGACTGCTCACAGGTGTCCATATATCCCCACCAGCAGTCCCCCTTGTGTATAACAGCAACAGAATGTAGTAATAAAATGAAAAAACCCTAATTCTTTTTTTAAAAATCTGATTGAAGCTAATTGTAGGTGCACGGGTGTGCCCATCGCTTAGCTACGTTTAAAGCAGCTTAAAAAGCTGAAGAGGATAACAAGGAAGAGATATGCAAATGAAGCAGCACAGTAATAGTGTAGTGGGCAGAGCATTTGCCTAATGAGCAGGCATTTCTGGTTCAAGTCCCACTGCAGCACATTCTAGTTTACATGGCAAAGCACATTATGACCAATATTTTTGTTGCATAACCCACTAAATAACATATATTTATGAAACAGAGTACTGCAGTGAATGTGAGGTGTCAGTATCATAATGAATAAGGCACTAGTAAGCAGATCTAAGCACAAATAAGTAGTAGTACGCGTAATTAAGCACTAGTTAGCGGGCGTAAGCCTGTTTGCGCTGTGGTAAGCAATGCCTACACTGGCTAAGCAATTCTAAAGCTAATTCTCTGTAAGCAGTGCTTACCATCATGCAAACCCACTTACAACTGCTCAAAAGTGCCTTAATCACTCTGTATCCAAAGGCCCTTGTTCTACCCATCAACAAAATAAACAGCCATGCAAGTCTCGAACCCAGGACTTGAGACACCATTGTCCCAATTGTTACCCGCCAAGCCATCACAGAAATACCAAAGAATGAGATAGTAGCAAACAAGTCCTCACCACAGTATAACCAAACTGAACCTGTGAAAGGCATCAGTATACAGTCATATGTGCCACAACTAACTACATAACATAAATATGTAAACTGGAGTACAGCAGTAAACCCAAAAGTGAGGTGTAATTGTAATAGAGTGCTGAAGTCCCCAATAAAACACAAGGACCCCACAGAGTGTACGTACACATGAAGGTCTAATGTAAGCAATGTTAAACATTGCACAGGCCAGTGTAGGAGGTGTGAGCAATGTGTAGACCAGCTAAATCTTTGTGCCCAGTGGTATACCCCTTTAAACAATGCCAACCTTAGGTACCCAGGTTTGTCCACAGCTTAGCCTTTTCAAAACCGACCAATCATGGAAATGTGCTGGAAATCGGCCCTACTTAAACCCAAGAGGTAGGAATACATCTTATAACTGGTTGTAGCTTCCCCTTGCAGGCACTATGGCAGTAAGGGGAGAAGGAGTGCACTTTCGGGTGCAGCGCTGGTGCATCCAGGAGTCCAAGGTCATGGCAGGACTCCTAGTTAAAGACCATGCACAGAGACTGCTGTAGGGCCAGTATCAGGGCTCCCAATATAAGGTGGAGGCCTGAGACTGTCTCGCTTGTGACCTCACCAGTGCACTGACATACCCCAAACTGGTGAGCAGGTCAGGCACCACTATGCCGACCTGAAGTTGTGGAAGGGGGACGTCTTGGAGGAGTGGCTCCAAGATGCTAAAGAATCAGGGGATGTACCAGACATGTGTAAGTATCACCCCAGAATGTGTGTAATAAGTGCCAGCTCAGGTATATCATGGATAGGTATGGCTAAATATTCCACTTATGTCCCCCACAGCTGCAACGGAGTGGGCCGCAAACCAGGAGGCCCACATCTGCCGCCTAGTGTGGTTGCAACATGAGGCAGGTCAGTAATACTCTTGCTTTTACTCTTATAGGAAATAAAAATAAAAGTAGTAGTAAATTAATTGCTAGTATAAAACCTGTATTGTTCAAGGCAAGTACTGCATACACTAAAGAATAAGGCAGGAAGAGTCTCATATTGTTTGTATGGCAATAAAATGTAATATCCTGACAAAACAAGTCTAACTGCTGGACTGCATGTGTATATTCTGGTATCATATGGTAATGTAGATTTGCAATCATGTAATAGTACTGTAGTATTAAGTGCTGTTATCCACACCATGCACCATAAATTGAATGTAGAGGAATGCCTGCATATGACAGGTGTAATCCCCAGAGGCCATTTCGTACAACTGAGAGACACACAGACAGTAAACAGGGACAATTCAGACAACAAAAAATGAATAGCACATGCAACTGAGATGTGAAGTGTTTTTTTTTTAGCACACACAGCCACGGTTCGAATCCTGTCAGTGGTAGTACTCTGCATACAGAATCATACCCCACAAATGTACAGATATGTTCAGAATGTCTATTAAAGTGGCCCATATCTATTGCCTATCAACCTGCCACCCTGGAATATCAGTGGGATGATCCCAGATGTATAGGCAGCAAACAGGAAATACAACTGATTGACACACATCTATGACAACAAACCTGGCACACTAGCAACTCCGCAATACCTTATGTGACTAAGAAGCCACGTATGTACCATTTACACCCTAACTTGTTAAGCTGTGGTCAGAGTGTGTACAGTAACAGAGTGAGATGTATGTGCATAATAGTAATGTGTAATGTGTGGAACCTGGTACTGTGTGTGGCAACATTCAGGTAGTGCTAATAAACATTCCTCCCACAGGTCTGTCAGATACCAACACTGTGCCCAGAAATTCAAGAATGATATGCAGTTGCTCTGAATAATGAGGTATTACACATCACTCTCACCCATACTGTACTACAACATATAACTGTCTAGGAAATCTGTATAAGAGTGTTGTTATACAAGGTCAGCATGCATAAGCACAGGGAATTAATAAGACAGAAAGCAGATTGGAGATATACAGCAATATCAATATAGCAGACACAACTGTAATGGACAGTGTTTAAGTTGTAGCAGACAAAGTCATGATCTGAATCCTGGGAGTGGAATTAGACTGCATATAGATTCATACCCCACAACTGTACACATGAGGCCAGAATGTCCAGTATATGTGCCCATATCTGCTGCCTGTCCCCCTGGTAAGTCTGTGGGATGATCCCAGATGTGTAGCCAGCAAACAGGGAATACAAGTGATTGTCAACCATCATAAGAACACACCTGTCACTGTAGCACCCCCCAAAACTGTTAGGAGAGTAATATTTCAAGGATGTCCTATCTACACTCTCATGTTGTCAAGATGTGACCAGAGTGTGTACAGTAACAGAGTGAGATGTATGTGCATAATACTAATGTGTAATCTGGAACCTTGTGTGGCAACAGTCAGGTAGTGCTAACAAACATTGCTCTCCCAGGTAAGTTGGATATGAACACTGTGCTGAGAAATACAGACCAATATAACCTGTACTGGTACCATCCACCCTGGTATTGTAGGGGATTGTGAGTGTTGCAGTTTCTCTGAATAATAAAGTATCACTGGTCACTGTCGCCCATACTGTGCTACATAATTTAACTGTGTAGGAAAGCATGTATATGTGTGTGTCAGGTCACTAAAGGTGGAAGAGGGCAATATTCTAGATATGTCCAGGCACACCAGCATGTGGTGAACACATGGCCACAGTCTGTGCAGAAAGAGTTGGATAGCATAGTGCAAAACATCAACCCAGAATCCGGGCGTGTGTGTACAAGCACTTAGTCAGTGTTAATAAGCATTCCCTCCACAGGTATACCAGGTAAGAGGTGTATACTGTAGGTAAAACTGATTCATGTGTAATGATGTCGACAGCCATATCAGTGTCTAATATAAGTCTATAGGGTAGTGTAGTAAGACTTGTAAGGTACAGATAACAGCACTGACTAGGAAAGTAATGTGGAGTACAGAAATATATTACTTGTTAATTGACATCTTTCTCTCCCCCCACATTTCCAACAATAATCAACATACCCACCCCAACTGGTATGTACTGACTCTGATAATGTCCAATTGTTTGATAAATATTTAATGGTTCCCAAATTGAATTATTCCAACATTGTTGGCATGGTGCCATCAACGTACCTGCATGCTGTTCTTATTACCACTGTGGTCCCATATATGCATGTGTTTTGTTTGCTATGCAACTGTTCCGTATCTGGTGTCTGGGTTAATGGAAATATCTATGCATGCTGTTATACCTAACCCTGGAATGTGTTGACTATTACTAACCCATATATGATGTTGAAATCTAAATACTATAGCACACTTGGGAAGGCCAGTCCCAGTGGACCCACCTGTCCCACCTCAGCTGACTGAGGAACCAAGCACCAGCATGTCTGGGGCCCAACCCCGGACCTCCCTGTCCATTGGTCCTGCACCACCTTTGGGTGGAACTTCCTCAGGGGATGGGGCTCACCTCCCCTGGGAGTGGGCATGGACAGGCACCTGTCACCCATCACCAGGTCAGGGTCATGGTGCGTAGAGTGATCAATGAGCAGTTTGGTGATCTTCTACTCCAGCTCAAGGGCCATGTGTCATGATTAGAGAGTCAGCCTGGCTCTGCGGCTCAGCCCCCAGCACAGCCACCTTTAGGGCTGTGGTAATTGCCCATGGGTGGGGATCTCAGTCCCACTGTTACCACTAGGGGGCTTGTGGGCTTCCAAAATCCCAACACCCCTCCCCATCAAGGTGTTTACTCCCCACATGTGTCATATACTACTCCTGTATGTGTCTTGTGAGTCTTGTCTGTTAACCTACCCAACCTACCTCCCCAAATATACCTACTACCCCTCCCCAACATGCCACTCTCACCTGAAAAAAAAAGAAAAAGGGCAATCTGTTCCCACAAAAAAATTGTGCCCCATACATAGCTGTCCATTTCACACACATGTCCACTGGACACATGTAATCCAGTCTAATTGCCATCACAACTTATTATTGTTGTCCTTACCCCTCTCCCAGTAGTTTGAGTGTCCAAATCTACCTCCATATTCGGTGTATATGCACAGCTGTTGCTGTAGAAGAAATGGGCATCTATGGAGCTTCCTTACACCCTTCCTGCACATCCCTAGCTATTTTCCTTACTGTCTTTCCCTCTTTGTGCCCCTTTTTTCACCACATTCCTATCAACCCCTTTTTCTTTTCTTTTAAAGAAATTAGCATGGGGGTAAGCAGCAGTAATAATTTTTAAGCAGTAGTAAGTGGGTTTAAACTGTTTGCACAGGGGTAAGCAATGCCAACACATGTCAAGCAATTTAGAAGCTAACTGTGTATAAGAAACTGTAACTGGAAGTTAGCAGTGCTTACCTCTGCGCAAACACGTGCAAACCCACTTACAACTGCTTTAAAGTGCCATAATCACTCTGTATCCAATGGCCCGTGTTCTGCCCAGCAACAAAATAAACAGCCTCTGCAAGGCTTGAACCCAGGACCCTGCACACCATAGACAAAATGATATACCACTAAGCCATGCCAGAAATACTCAAATCTGATGTTTTCAGAAACATATCATCCAGTCCAGTCATGCAACAATACAGAGAATGAATACCAACATTTAGATGTATATGTGTGTGTAAATATATTAATATCGAAACAGATAGAACATATCTATATATATAATTGCTGGAACCTGTGTTCTGAGAGACTGCCTTCCAGACTATCTGCAAATATACAGAGCTGAGTATATATTTTTTTTGAGACAGAGTTTGTTAATTGTTGCTTAGATCTCTGTTGAAACTGTTGTCTCACTGTTCTGAGAGACTAATCTGCAGATATACAGAGCTGAGTATATTTCTTTTGGTTTTAGACTTTGTACTGTTAGTTGTTGCTTAGATCTCTGCTGAAACTGTCCCTCCCCCATTTTCTGCCGTGTCTTCAGTTGGTATAACTGGTTTTACAACTTGTGTGTTATCTAACTCAAGGATCACTTAATTTGACCTGTTAGTAACAGCCTTCATTTAATTGCTGGAACCTGTGTTCTGAGAGACTGCCTTCCAGACTTGTTCTTTCAGCTTTTTCCCGGTTAGGGGTCGCCACAGTGGATCACTTGTCTGCTCATGATTGGCAGTGGAGTTTTACAGTGTCGAGTTGCCAGCCCGGCACCCAACCTTTCACAGAAGGCACACACACGCATGCACTCACACCTAGGGCCAATTTAGAGTGTCCAATCCACCAACAGCATGCCTTTGGGATGTGGGAGGAAACCAGAGCACCTGGAGGAAACCCACACGACCACAGGGAGGACATGCAGACTCCACACAGAAGGTACCCCAGCCGAGGATCGAACCAGAGAACATCTTGCTGTGTGGCGAGACTGCCTTCCAGACTATCTGCAAATATACAGAGCTGAGTATATATTTTTTGGTTATAGAGCTTGTTAATAGTTGCTTAGATCTCTGTTGAAACTGTTGTCTTACTGTTCTGAGAGACTGATCTGCAAATATACAGAGCTGAGTATATATTTTTTGGTTTTAGAGTTTGTACAGTTAGTTGTTGCTTAGATCTCTGTTGAAACTGTTTTGTCCCACCCACCCTCCCTATTTTTGGTTTGTAGGTTAAATTTGGTGGCTTTTGCACTTGCCCACCCCCCTGTAGATTTGATCTGGGACACTCCCCCAGTCCCATCTCTTTATTACATTCTACCTAATAAACTCTTTCTGCACTTGCTTTTAGTCCTTTTTAAATGTAATTGCATTTTCAAACTGTGTTTGGTCTAATATTGCTACATACTCAAGTGTGCTAACTTGTACTGCATGTGAATTGTTTTTACTACTGTTTTTGCTACTTTTCTGTATAAAAAAATGTAAGCCTGTTTCCTACCTTTCTTGTAACTAGTGTTCCAGATACAGATTTGCTGTATCCAGGACTATATGTAAGCTTCTGAGCCCTCAAAGCCTTTCTGTGTTGGAGGGAAGCCTTCTAGCTTATCAGTGGGAATGGTAAGCACTAGGTAACATGTCTACTGCATAAGGAGTGGTTCTGGCCCAGAAATTTTAGTTATTGGCCATTTGGACAATCTCTTCTATCTCTCTTAACTTTCTGATTTGAAAGCCTGCATTTGCACTTGTTTCTGTCCTGTAACTCGTCTAGTGCAGATACAGATTCTTAGTTTTAGCACTTAAATTTGTTTATTCATGCTCAGCACTTGTTCAGAACTTGCAAGCACTAAATAAGCTACTAAATACTATAACACTCAATCTTCCTCATTACCTAGAAGAAAACAGTTTTTGTACTTACTTTTCCCACTTGCTTAGAGAAAAACAGCTCTTGTACTCACTTTCCTCACTTATCTAGATGAAAATAGTTTTTTATTCAGGCATGTCCAAGGGTCATCTCCCAGTGTTCTCTCCTGTCTATCTGATGAATCTGGGCATCTTGGGGCAATGTAGAAATTGCCTCATGTACACAGACAACCCTCTCCTCCTACCACCAAACACCACAACCTGTGAAAGATGCACTTATCTAGCCAAACTGGAGGTAAAGCTCTCTCCATCCAAGACTGAACTTGACAGTCATGAGGAGAAGGTAAACATTTGCACCACACCACACTCATCACATAGTCTCACGAAATCTACACCACCAAAATCCACACATAGTAACACAAAAACATTCGTGGAGGCTCTCAATAATAATCTGTCTAAGCAACAGAGACCTCCAAAGCAGAAACGCAAGCAACCTCCATCCCCCAACACAACCCAAATGACACATAGCCCACAGACTCAGTGTGCCACTCAACCACAGCCAATAAGGCAAAACAATGTACCCAACACACTAGTCATAGGTGACTCTATAGTCAGACACACTGATGTCCCACTCACCAGGCTAAACAAGGAGAAGGTTACTGTCAGCTGCCTGTCGGGTGCCAGGATCTACCACATAACCCATACACTCAGGTCACTCCACAACAAGTACAAATATGACTCTGTCATTGTCCATGTTGGTGTGAAAGACCTGAGACGTACCACCCTGGACTACATGAAAAGAGACATGGAAGAGATCTCCGATCTTGTAGCCCAGGCAGGTATGACCCTAGCCCTGAGTAGCATTTTGCCATCGCCCAGAATGATACCGCAGTACAAGGACAAAATGATCGACTTCAACAATTGGCTAAGCTTCTGGTGTCATTCTAAGGGGATCCAGCATCTGTCTGCTTGGGATGACATGGTCGACAGACCACGATGCTTTGTCACAGATGGCCTGCACCTGTCGTCCCTAGGATTCCAGATCAGGGCAGGCACTTGCTGCCCTATAGTGCCTTTTTTAGTCAAGGTTCAAATAACAAATTCATCACCATAAAAGGAACAGGCAAGCAAAAACTGAGGGTAATGCTACTCAATGCTAGAAGACTAAATCTCAAAATGCACTCACTCAAGGCACTCCTTAAAATGGAGAACATCAATATCTGTGCAGTGATTGAGACCTGGTTCAAGGCTCCAAAGAGCACCCCTGCACTACCAGGCTATAACTCATACCACACTTTTCGGCCATGTAACCTGGACCGAAACACCAAAGGTGGAGGTGTGTCCATATTCATTAAGGATATCCACACCTCCAGGCTAGTTGCTCAGCATAATGCATCCAAGGTTATCCAAGTGCAACTAACTCTGGGCAGAACTGCAATCCAAATTGTAGCTTTCTCAACTAATGGACGACTTCAACTACCCCACCATTAACTGGGAAAACTACTCATGTACCAACTCCTTAGCTCAATGCTTTCTGGAATTCATAAACTCAATGCCCTGGATCAACTTATCCACACCCCCACCAGGGACAACAATATCCTAGACCTAGTCATTACCAACATGAGTGACCGGTGTTCCACACCTGAAGTCAACTCCTCGTTGGTCAGCTCCGACCATAAGCTAATCACCCTTGATATCCACATCCCGCCCCCACCTCCCATTAAGGAAACCACAGTAAACAATTTCTCCAAAGCCAGCTTCATGCTTCTTAAGACAGAAGTGGTGAACTTCATGACACCCATGCAGATGGACAATACAGTTACAACTGCTGAATCCTACACAAATGCACTCTATAAGCACTTAAACGAGTGCATGGATCGTGCTATCCCAAACAGAGCCAAGACACTATCCTCCAAAAAAGGAAGCCAATCTGGTGGTCCCCTGCCTAAACAAGCTGTACAACAGAAGGAAGAAACTGTTGCAAAAGAGAGTAAAATCCCATGAGTGGAGGAGCTCCCTGGTCAGCCTCAGTAAGAAGCTGAGATCCCTTATAAGATCCTCCAAAGCTAGCTATGAAAACAAAATCACCACTAATACCAATGACAACCAGAAAGCATTCTATAGCTATGTCAAGAATCTTGATGGCAACACCCAGATCTGCTCTGAGTTACAGCACAAAGACAAGAAAATTACAGAACCAACTGATATGCAAATAACACTAGGTAATACTGCAATGCAAATTGTAGCTTGCTACAGATCCCCTACCATGCCCCAAGATTCTCACTACACCTTTCTAAACATACTGGAAAATATTAAGATACAACCAAACACCCTAATACTGGGTGATTTCAACTACCCTGCCATTAACTGGGAAAACTACTCAGGTACAAACTCCTTTTCCCAATGGTTCTTGGAATTCATAAATTCCAATGCCCTGGATCAACTAATCTCTTGTCCCACCAGGGGCTCCAATATCCTAGACCTGGACATTACCAGCATGGGAGATAGTGCTTCACACCAGTGGTCACCCCCTCATTAGTCAGGTCTGACAATAAGCAAATCACCCTTGACATCCAAATCCCACCCCCCAGTAAGGAAACCTTAAAAACTTCTCCAAAGCCAACTTCATGCTACTGAATTCAGAAGTGACAAACTTCACAACACCCACGCAGGAGGGATCTGGAAGTTCGATTGCAGAATCCTACACTAAGGCACTGTACGAGCACATCCACTTGTGCATGAATCGTGCCATCCCAAATAGAACCAAGATGCTCTTCTCCAAAAAAAGGAAGTCAATCTGGTGGCCCTCTGCTATAAACAAACTATACAAGAGAAGGAAGAAACTGTTGCAAAAAAAGAGGAAAATCCCAGGATGCAAAAAAATCCCTCACCAGCCTCAGTAAGAAGCTGAGATCCTCATAAAATCCTCAAAAGCTAGTTACAAAAATAAAATTGCCAAATATTCCAAAGACAACCACAAGGCATTCTATAGTTATGTCAAGAATCTAAATGGCAATGTTCAGATCTGTTCTGAGCTACAACAGAATGGCATTAAATATAGTGATCCCAAGGATATTGCCAATATCCTGGCAGATCAATTTAGTGCCAACTTCACCCCCCTCTCACCCCTTAAAGGGCCCATCTCAATACCAAACGATTGCCAAATTCCGGTAATCATGGCCACACAGGTAGAAACCACATTCTCCAAAGCTAAGAATACAGCATCCATGGGACCAGATGAAATCACAGGCTGTGTACTACATGAACTACAAAATTAACTGGCACCTCACCTAAGTGTCATGTTTAATCAAAGCCTCACCCCAGACTTTGTGCCCACTGAGTGGCACACAGCTACAGTTATCCCACTCCACAAGGGAGGATTCACCTTGGATCCCGGGAACTACCGTCCCATCAGTCTGACAAGCCTCATCTGCAAGAACATGGAACGCATTATCATGGAACTTATAAACAAAGACATTGGCAACCTTCAAACACTGGACCCCACCCAGTTTGGGTTTGTGAAGGGCTGATTTTGTCTCCTGAATCTGATTGACTTCTTTGAATCAGTCTCCAGAGCTGTGGACGTGGTAAGGCGGTCCACACAGTCTATCTGGACCTTGCCAAGGCCTTTAACACTATCACCCACTCTGGAATCATAGATAAACTTATTAAGCTGGGCATAAATCCCTATGTCACTTGATAGGTTGCCAACTGGCTTACTGACAGAACCCAGACTGTAAAAGTAGCCGACTCCAAATCCAGCTCCAGACAAGTGACAAGTGGAGTACCTCAGGGTTCAGTCCTGGGATCACTCTTGTTTGGCATCTACTTCTCTGAAGTGCAGGCCAACACTAAGGGACTCTGGCTAACAAAGTTTGCAGATGACTGTAAACTGGGAGCCATTATTGAATCCCCAAATGATGTGGATATTCTACAAAAGGGCCTTACAGAAACAGATGCCTGGTGCCAGAGCCATGGGCTCAAGTGTAATGCCAAGAAATGTATAGTTATCCCCTTTGGAAAACATTGAAAGTGTGATGAGAGACTTAGGGACACAGGTGGACAGTGGTCTCACTTTCAATAACCACATTGCCACAACAGTCAGGAAATCCTTCTATGTGGCACGCCTCATCACTAAGAGCTTTTCATCCAGAAAAAAGGAGGTCATTGTCCCACTGTACTCATCCCTCATTAGACCCATTATAGAGTATAATGCCCCATTTGGTATGTATCTCACAAGACATCTGCAACAGCTGGAAAGGCCACAGAAATACCTCACTAAAAGAATCACAGGCCTAAAGCAGATGCCATATGCTGACCGTCTAAAAAACTCCAGCTATACTCTGTGGCATAGTGTCTACTCAGAGGCGATCTCTGCTTAACATACAAGGCCATGTCAAACCATGAGCTGTTGGACATGCTCCACTTAAAGAAATCCCAATCCTTCAGAGCCACATGCTCCAGGGATCTAAACCTTGTCATTACAATGAACAAAACATGCTGGAGGGATAGGTTCCTGACCCAGAGACTCCCCATACTCTGGAATAGACTGCCCATACTTATCAAGCAAAGTGCCTCATTGGCCCTCTTCAAAAGGAACCTTGATGATTGGATGGGAGATAGGAAATTCATCCCGGGGATCATGTCAGTTGCCCTGCTAGACAGGGGTCCAGAGAAGTAAATATTGTGGGAAGAAATATCCAGGGAATTGTTATGGTTATGCTTGCATAGGCCCTAGGGCCAATAACCTAGTACCAACCTATGAACCTATGAACCTATATTGCCAACATCCTGGCAGATAGGTTCAGTGCTAACTTTACCCCCCTCTCACTCCCTAAAGGGCCCATATCTATACAGGAAGAATGCAGAGTCCCTGTAATCACAACTATGCAGGTAAAAGCTGCACTCTCTAAAGCCAAAAACACAGCATCCATGGGACTGGACAACATCCCAGGCTGCGTTTTACACGAACTTCAGAACAAACTGGCTCCCCACTTAAGCACCATTTTTAATAATAGCCTCGCATCAGGCTTTGTGCCCACTGAATGGTGCACAGCAACAGTTATCCCACTCCACAAAGGGGAGCCAACAATCATCCCAGGAACTATCGACCTATTAGCCTGACGAGCCTGGTCTGCAAGGCCATGGAATGTATCATCATGGAACTCATAAACAAAGACATTGGTAACCTCCAAACTCTGGATCCCACCTAGTTCGGGTTTGTAAAAGGCAGACCATGCCTCCTGAACATGATTGACTTCTTTGACGCAGTCACCAAAGCCGTAGATGAGGGTAAGGTGGTTCACACAGCCTATCTTGACCTCACCAAGGCTTTCAACACCATCCCCCATTCTGGAATTATAGCTAAACTCACTAAACAAGGTATAAATCCCTACATCACAATATGGGTTGCCAACTGGCTCACTGACAGAACCCACACTGTAAAAGTTGCAGACTCCAAATCTGACCTCAAAGCAGTGACAAGTGGAGTACCACAGGGTTCCGTCCTGGGACTTCTCCTATTTGGTATCTACTTCACTGAAGTACAGGCTAACACAGAAGGCCTCTGGCTAATGAAGTTCACAGATGACTGCAAACTAGGAGCCATAGTCAAGTCTGCAAATGATGTGGACATCCTACAGAAGGGCCTCTCTGAGACTGATGCCTGGTGTCAGAGCCATGGCCTCAAGCTCAGTGCCAAAAAGTGCAGTGTCATCCCCTTTGGTAAAAACTCTGTACCCATGAACTACCACATAGGCAGCAATCTACTTAACACCGAATGCATGATAAGAGACCTTGGGACCCAGGTGGACAGTAGTCTCTCCTTTGATAGTCACATCACCACAGTAGTCAGGAAGTCCTTCTACGTGGTACACCTCATCACAAAAGGGTTCTCATCGAGGAAAAAAGAGGTCATTGTTCCCCTCTACTCGACACCCATTAAACCCATTATAGAGTACAATGCCCCTTTTGGAATGTACCTCACAAGAGACATCTGCAGCAGCTGGAAAGGCAACAGAAGTACCTCACAAAGAGGATTACTGGCCTCAAACAAATGCCCTACACTGACCGCCTCAAAAAACTCCAGCTTTACTCCATAGCATATCGCCTATTCTGAGGTGATCTCTGCTTAACATATAAAGCTATGTCAAACCCAGAGCTGTTGGACATGCTACACCTAAAGAAATCCCAATCCCTCCGAGCTACATGCTCTAGGGACCTAAACCTTGTCACCACAATAAACAGGACAAACTGGAGGGATAGATTCCTGTCCCAGAGACTTCCAATACTCTGGAACAGGCTACCCATCTATGTCAAGCAAAGTTCTTCATTAGCACTCTTCAAGAAAAATCCTGATGAGTGGATGTGAAATAGGAAATACACCCTGAGGATCACTTTTGTGTCTCTGCTTGACAGTGACACAGGAAAATAACTTTCTTGGGTGGTGTAAGCCAGGGAACCATGTTGGCTAGGCTGACATAGGCCCTTGTGCCAATAGCCTAGTACCTACCTATGAACCTATGAATCTATGTATATATCTATATATATATATATATATATATATATATATATATATATATATGCATATATTTAGAAATATATACATACATATATATATATATATATATATATATATATATATATATATATATATATATATATATAAATATATTTGAACATATATACATGCAAATGCCTACATCGACACATATATATATCTACACCTATATGTCTACATAGACACAGCAAGTTACATATATGTACGCAGATATATATATATATATATATATATATATATATATATATATATATATGTAAGCAGATATATATATATGTAAGCAGATATATATATATATATATATATATATATATATATATATATATATATATATATATATATATGTGTATAAGCAGATATATATATATATATATATATATATATATATATATATATATAGAGGTATATATGGCCATACATCTGTAGATAGAAATGATAGATTAATAGAAACATATATGTCCACATGCACCGTTAATGGTGTTGAGAGGCCCCAAACAATATACATTTTGTACAAATTGGCATAACCCCCCCCCCCCCACAGCCAAACATGTCCACCTTGCAATACACTAACGTGTTGCAGATCCCATAACCAGGACCTGACACAACATGGGCACAAGATGTTAACAGTACTACATCCCACCTGTATGATATCAGGCTGGTATTGATAACATATCATGCAGTATAGTCTGGCTCCCATAGGAAATGTAAAACGTGGAAAATATCAACATCCCCAAGATACATATACACAGACACATATATGCAGATACACACACATATATATATATATATATATATATATATATATATATATATATATATATATATATATATAGATAGATAGATATACATGTGACTACACATACAGACACAGATGTATGTAGAGTAAAATACTTATGTAGTAGGTGCACACAATATGGTACATCCACTATGCTTACAGTTAACACCATAACAACTGGACACTGGATGAGCCACCCATACAAATGTCAGTCGTTACTTGCAACATATACCCACAGAGAGGTCATAGGATAAACACCACACACAGGTTTGCAGGAATGGAATACCTTTATTTGTGTACTATTATAGATTTATATGCCATGTCATATAGCTGTTCAGACACTGACATCCATATCAACAGAGTAATGCAACTGTGAAACAGTTATACTAATACAATAGTCTGGAAAGGTCCACAACTGTTGCTGTCCAGGCCAAGCCCTTCAAATCATACAATAGTAAAGACAGACTGGGCCACAGGATACCACACAATCGACAGTAAGTGATACAGGCGTATAGTCCAGCAGCATCTATCTTCACTCTGTATGCAATCACTAGGTGGTAAAGACTTCAGTTGACCAAATGGGATGTAACTGTTACATGACAAGGCATAACTGACACCATCACAGGCACACTAACAAACAGAACAGTCTGTATGGCAGGAGGCAGTAGGTCTGCAGTAACCCACATTATGTAAGTAATGTCAAGATAGGTGACATGTATGATACTGTGCATCCAGATACCTTAAGGCAGTTCACCCTTGATACCCCCACATTTTGCAACAGTCTAGGTTATGTATGGTGCATCCCCCCTCCTAGACTCAATAATACAGGGCCATATACCACTGTTACATACACTGGCCTCTGGAATGCATATGGGCACACGTATTGTGTAAGTGAAGCCCACACACATTTATGGCCACAGCCCCACCCTATGTGTGGGGGATACAACAGCAGTGGACTGCTGGCAGGGATGGCAGCATGGTATATATATATATATATATATATATATATATATATATATATATATATATATATATATATATATATATATTAAATAGAATAATTTGCGTCTCCAACGGTGTAGATATCTCTCTGCCCTCGAGATACAAATAAGTAAGTATAAAAATAAATATGGCTGAGAGATAACCAAGGCGTTTCAAAGTTCCATTCATGTACTAATCATTGCACACTAATCCACCTTCCACATAGCGAGCTATAAGTTCCACCATACAGCCAGCGAACCATAAAGATGTATAATCCACAATGTAAAGTAAAAAGTCTGTTTAATACTTAAAACAAGTCGGTAAGCGCTTTCACAGTTGCTTTGTCAGACCGTTAACATTCAAATAGTACTGCCCTATTTGCTTTTATACAAATCACATGTCCAATTAACTATTTACTAATAAAGCGTTAAAGCTACACTTTATATCTTATAATTGTTCGTAACAATATTTAAAAAATATAACTGTCACATTGTATTCGTAGATTACTAAATATATATAAACATCAGATGTCCTTCGCAATCCATCTAATAAATGCAGCGCTTTAACAACAACTTTTTGGGACAAAAATAATTTGTCAACAGCATACTTCAAACGTAAAAATATAAAACATTACTTTAAGAAACATGAATTCATTGCCTTCTGTAATCTAGCGGTCATAACATAAACGCAATTATCATTAAAGGCTTCTAAATAATACTAAAATATCAATTCATTGATTACTTTAAAAGTATAAAATAAATATTTATCACAAAATAGTGTTACAATTAATCATGGCTGCCTTTTCGCCTCCTATTTACAAAGGCAGCTGCTGAAGAATTCCCTAGCGTCAACTAATACTACTGCTATGCTTGTATAACCTTATTTAGTGGAAGTTCTGTAGTCCTCATAAGGCTGCAAGTATAGATCGCAAATGTATGCCTTGTTACCATTCTATATAAAATCAACTATGAATTCAATATCTAAAAAATATACGTTACTTTGTCACTACGTGCAATACCTACAGACTGTTAAGTGTAACATTTTACTGATGCAACTGTTACTATAAAATCAATCCGGAAGAAATATAAACTTTCTAAAATATTAATGTAAATACTATATTCATATTAATTAGAGTAATATATAACTAAACAGTGTAGAATTGTAACCGTAGTGTCAATGTCGCTTAAATAGAATACATGTATTGTATATGCATAGAAGATACATGTATAATAAATAAATAATCAATTGTCTATCCTTATTGGTAAAACTATTATAAATATTTTACTATATACTTTTACATTTATTATTAACTTATGAAAAATGATTTTAAATTATTGAATTCATCAATTATACCTCAGGGAATTTATCAAAAAATTTTTGAATAAATATTTAACTATATCAACCAAAGAATTCATTTTATCATGTGTCATAGTCATTTAATACGCCTAGCCTTCAAAACTGGTTTTATGGAAGCTCTCTCATTAAGGCCACTTCCTTTATCTGCCCTAAGTTTCATTATCCAGTTAACCTCTCTCCCTTCGGTGATGTTACGAATATTGCCTTCTCTAAACCTGGGCATAACATTGTCTAATGCCATAAATGTGAAATTATGTTGGGTCCCATAATTATTAACATGTTTGGCTAATGCATTATTCATATATTGTATTCTAATTGCATAAAGATGTTCTCTAATCCTGGTCCTAAATGCCCTGTTAGTCTTACCAACATAGAACGCTTGGCATACCTGGCAAGAAGCCAGACACACCAAGTTTTCAGTGCTACAAGTAGCATTAACTTTAAAGGTGAAGGTTTGTCTAGTGTCCGGATGTATGAACATATTGCCTCTTTCTATATAATTGCAATAATTACATCTTCCACAAGGATGTGTTCCTGGGAGTGAATCATTGTCATGTACCTCTCCACGGTGACATAATAATTTTTTAAGGTTGCTTTTATTTTTATATTGAAACATAGGTTTAACTCCTACTATATGTGCAATATCATAACTACTGGTTAAAATTCCCCAGTGTTTGTTAATAATGTCAATAATATCCTTCCTATCGTTAGTATAGTACATTTGCATTCTCACTTGATTATTAGAACTTCTTATAATGTGTGTTTCATTGGTTTGATGAGAATAGTATGGAGCTGCTCTCCCATTTCTTAAATTGGGTATGTCCTTTAGATTGCTTTCTATTTCACTCCGTTGATATCCTCATTGTAGTAGTCTACTTCTAAAACTATCCATCTCTTGCTGAAATCCTTCCTGCGATGCATTAAGTCTGGAGATTCTCATGCCCTGTCCTTTCACTATGTTTTCAAATATATGGCACGGATGCATGCTAGTTCTATAAAGAAGTGCATTCCTATAACATTTCTTCCTATAGACCCCAGTGTTTACTTTGTCTTCTAGCACTCTCTGTACAAAGACATCCAGGAACTCTATCCGGTCCGTGGAATATATGTGAGTAAACTTGAGGTGGGAAGTAAAATTGTTAATAGCCTTAATAAAATTGTGTAAACTTGCATGAGTACCCTCCCAGACAAGGAAGACGTCATCCACAAAACGTCTGTAAAATCGCACGTGCAAGCAATACTGCGTATACTTAAACAGAACATCTTCCTCCCACATAGCTAGATACATGTTGGCGTAGCTGTTGGCACATGATGTGCCCATTGCTACGCCTTCAGCCTGTAGAAATATTTCATCCTGGTAAACAAAAACATTATTTTCCAAAACGATTTCCATGAACATAGCTATAAGGTCTATGTGTTCATCTGTGTAACCACTATGTAAAGTTAAGTATTTCTTGATGGCTATTACGCCATCTTCATTAGGAATGATAGTAAATAAAGATTGGATATCTAAAGTGACAAATGTCATATCCGCTGTCAAATTTACTTCACTAAAGTGGTCATACAGATCTCCAAGAAATTGTTTGGTATCTTTTAGTATGAATGCATTCTGTTCTACAACTGGTCTAAGATACTTCTCAACGTAAAGGGAGAAAGGTTCTGTCGACCGTCCACCTCCAGAGACAATAGGTCTCATTGGTGGGTTGGTACCATGTTTGTGGATTTTAGGAATACCATTAATACTGGGTAGTAAAGTATATTCAACACATAGGAAGTTGGCTAAATCACTATCTATGATGTGACTGTTCTCCAATTCAACAACGATATCTAATATCTTTTGTTTGATGTTGTTAAGTTGTTGTTTAGTAATAACTTTGTAATATCTATCGTCTGATAACATATCTTTCATGCTTGTGTTATAATGAGAGGTATCCATGACAACCAATGGACCCCCTTTATCTGCTGGTCTAAATACTATGTTCCTATCTGATTTAAGCCTACTTAATGCCTGCCTCTCTTTAAATGGCAAGTTATTAAATCTCCTATGTTGATTGTTGTTAAGTGCAAACTGTTCATATACACCATCTTCCACCATTCTGTAGAAAGCTTCCAATAAGGGATGGTTATGAGGTGTAAATTCACTCAATTTTTTCAGTGGTCGTTTAGAAACATTTAAATTGTCACCAAAATAAAGTCTAAGCATCACATTTCTATTAAAAAATTTTAAGTCAGTCAATACATCAGTAATATTACTGTTTATAGTTGGAATAAAGGTTAAACCTTTATTCAATAAACTTAATTCATGTTTATCTAACGGTCTATGTGAAATGTTCCAGACCAAATTGGCATCTATTTGTTCCACATCTTTTTGATTGTCTGCCCTTGTGTCCTCTCTCCCGAGAGTTTGCGCTTCTGCCTCCCCCGACTGGCAGAGCGGTCTCTTTTGTCGACCCTCCCCATAACTATGGGGAGGGGGAACTGAGGAAAAATTGTTTGATGTGGCCTGGTCTGGTCTGATATATTGGTGTTGACGAATTATTTTTGTCCCAAAAAGTTGTTGTTAAAGCGCTGCATTTATTAGATTGACTGCGAAGGACATCTGATGTTTATATATATTTAGTAATCTACGAGTACAATGTGACAGTTATATTTTTTAAATATTGTTACGAACAATTATAAGATATAAAGTGTAGCTTTAACGCTTTATTAGTAAATAGTTAATTGGACATGTGATTTGTATAAAAGCAAATAGGGCAGTACTATTTGAATGTTAACAGTCTGACAAAGCAACTGTGAAAGTGCTTACCAGCTTGTTTTAAGTATTAAACAGACTTTTTACTTTACATTGTGGATTATACATCTTTATGGTTCGCTGGCTGTATGGTGGAACTTATAGCTCGCTATGTGGAAGGTGGATTAGTGTGCAATGATTAGTACATGAATGGAACTTTGAAACGCCTTGGTTATCTCTCAGCCATATTTATTTTTGTACTAACTATATATATATATATATATATATATATATATATATATATATATATATATATATATATATGTGCATATGCATCTCTATCTGTATATGTGTAGACATATACTGCTCTGTATATGTATATATCTGGGTGTGTATATGCATATCTATGTACTTATGCACACCCATCTATATATGTCAATATGTACATGTGTAATTATCTATATAGATATCTGGATAATCATATGTACATACATACTCACCATATGTCCTGAACATGGGGTGTAGACCTACATCAGCCCCTATAGTCCCACCTTTGTAGTGCAAGGTGATGTCAGGCATGTATAACAGGTATATTAGCAGACTATTGCTACTGTAATAGGGATTGTCTTCACATACATGGTGTGTGTGGGAGGTCACATCTGCTTTTCACATGTGCGCCATTGGCTACTGATAGACATCATAAGGACATCATAGTACAGTACCGCTGCAAGCATGTAATGCTCCTGTGGACTACAGCAGAGATATTGGCCAATAGATGTGGACATTCTGACACACTCTGTACAGTCCAGAGGTATACACAGACCCACTTAGTGCAGAACATGTGGACCAAGCCTGACAATATGGATGTTAACAGCCATGTAGATAGGTATAACACATAATGACTGGTATACATTTGCCCCCGTAGGTTATGCATTCACACACCCCTGTCTGTCCTGACACATAATAACTGCTGGTACAGAGGTGCCATGGACACATACTACCCACTAGATATTGGCATATATCTGTACAGCATCCCACCGCTCTGTTTCACATACATGACTGTTAAGGGAGGGCTGGCAGCAGTACATCTGGCAAGTATCTGGACATGACACCTCACTGGGTAAGTACACTAAGCTGCTAGGCATGTAACAAAGCACTGTGCAGGCTACAGGCAAATTGGCTCAACACTGGCCTACATCTCCTATGGGGGAATGCACATGCATCTGCATATATAGTAGGCTCTACAGGCATGTCACAGCACAGGGTAAGATACACCTGTGTGAAAGTTCATAACCACAACCAATGTGAACACAGTCGCAGCCACATATGGTAAGCTAGCATAATATTACAGTATATGGGCTATCAGTACAACACCATCCTCATATGTGCCACTCGCACACTAACCCTACATATACTGGGCCGCTACACAGTGTTGTCTGATGCTCACCTGTGGTATAGGACATGTGTGTGTATATGGCCCTACAAACATGTAAGCCAATATGGTAACATACATTGGAGCAGCATGTAACATCAGATAGGACAGGACCTAGGATGATGACATCTATCACGGTCTGTACACAAGCCATTGTACATATTAACAATACACACACTGTTGACTTTCACCATAAGTACACAGACCTCAGTACTGTAAAACAACCACAGAATGTCCAGGTTATGTCATCAAATATAACCCCTACTGTACATAACATGTGTAGCAGTCTGATATCTCACTGGCTTGTTATCAGATATGATGACACTAATGGTGTACAGTACATATGCACCTCTTAATGCATGACATATGCACAAAGTTTGACTGAGTTGTGGCTGGAAGCACATACAAAGGGCCAATATTGACATGTTGCTGTGATAACAACATATATTTACTGTTGTAACAGGGTTTGTCGCAAAATATGTCCTATGAGGGATATGAAGTCAGTAACTGTCATAGCTTTCACCATCTACAGACTGCAATCCTCACACTACCTTCTGTAGTTCACAGATACATGCTCTGTGGGTAACACATGAAACCAAAAGCACCACACACTGCCCAGTCTACAGATGACCCTACAGATGGGGAGTCCTCATAAACATAGAACTGACATGGTAGGTATTAATTCATGTAGGGCAGCCATATCCGCACACACCCTGTTAAACCAACATTATTTCGAATGCAGTATAGCAGCACTTACAGTCTGTAGTCAGGTCAGGCACATCCCCATCCTGTGGTTTGGCCTGTTTCCACAGTGTATGTTGTCAGAGGTAAATCCCCAGTCCATCTTAGATGCTGTTTGCCAAACAACAAATTGAGTTCCTGCTCACAGTGAATGAAAATGCCCAACATCAACATGATGCTCCTAGATAATTGAGTGTGTTTCCATGCAATTGGCTATGGGAATGTTACCCCAGCTGTTCCACATGCAATCAGCTAGGGCAGGGCTGCAATTCATGCAGAGGCCATCAGCAGATCATAAGCATCACTTAAAATACACATGCTACTGCCTAAGCAAAGCAGGTGCAGGTCTCCACATCCACAAGTGAGGGAGTGAGAGAGGCAGACAGAGGCAAAGGCAAGTCAGGGAGGGATGGAAGAGTAAAACTTAAACATGTTTGTGTCACACAACGACCAGCACAGGGTATCAAACCCCTGGCGACTATGTAGTGCTATCACATGTCTATGCATTAATTGGATGCTCCACATAGGTTACCTGTTGCGGAGCCCTCAGAACATATAGGTGATGGTGAATGACATCTGCAACAGGGATATGGTAGCTATACTGTAGGTGAAGTACACGTGCCTGTTCGCATGAACAGGTGCCAGTGTCAACACAGCCACATTCTCACAGGGACGCACACACACTGACACACTTGGCAGGTCCAGGATTACAACTCATCACTAGTGAGATTGCTACAACACATTACTGTGCAGGTATCACAGCACCACACGGGCCATACGGAGGTTATATGGGCAAAGGGTATGGGGAGGTGTCTGACATCAGACAGCATGCTTCAGTATGTCAATGGAGGTTGTAGTGAATGTGGATGTGATCATACGCATCATACAACACACACACACAAACACACAGGGTGCCAGTACAGACATGCATGGGTGCATTTCTGCACGGGTGTGTGGTGGTCGACTGTGTCAGATGGCTATACAAGGCTAGGTGATGGGTATACCTTGGCATCAGGCCACATGAAAATGGTCTGTATTGTGGCTCAGGGCTGTAGTTTCTGCATGTGCCCACACAGGTGGGTATTGTAAGCACCATCCAGTCACCTGGGTAACTATTATGTGTGTCCAATGCTGTGCATCACTTGCTATGTATGTGTTCATTAGTCCATGACATGGACGGTGTCTGGGATGTGCACACCTCCACATGCATGTACAGTGACATGTGGAACTGTACCTGGGGTGTCTGGCCCATGTTATGTACACAGATTGTCATCAGATGTGCCAGTCTTAGCCACCTGTGGCAGGAACTGGTAATGAACAGAAGGTTTACCCTGCACCTTAATTGATAGCATGCTAACGTCATTCCCTGGTGTCAGTGGCATCTGTCCATACAGGGCATGCTTTCAGGCATGGTATGTCCTTTGTGGGTCACATGTGATGGCATCACAGGTGTTGCAGGTGTCCAGTGGGGAACATGGGGAAGGTACACTGTCTGCATGTACGTGTCTATTGGACAGATGGACAGGGTGCCATGCCCTCTGTAACCCACTGCAATCACACCATAGTTACTATCAGTGTCTAATATGCAGTGTACTACCCACATATTGGCTGTTGCCTTGGCATGTGTTTGTGTATGAGACATGGGTTGAGAGTGTGCTCTGGGTAATACTGGGGTTGCTAACTGTGTTTGCCTGGCCTTGACGTCACATGTATGGGTATGGATTTGCATCCCATCCTCTCGGCTATTTCAGATCTGTTATCCCTGTAGGGTGGATATTGTGATATTTACTAGGGCCACCTTATAAAAATTTGCAAAGCCCACTCCACATTAGGCTCAAGTTTCACACACTCACCTCCACACAGGATGCAAGTTACCAGCACACACACACACACACACACACACACACACACACACACACACACACACACACACACACACACACACACACACAAACACCTGTCATGTCTGGGAGTAGAACCTCTACCTAACTAGTTTATTACACTACACAGTTATAGTACACCCCATGGAGATTACTGAAGTATTCTTTTCCCAAAAGTGTATATCACATTGGATGACATCAGCAGGATTGCTAAAGTAGAACATTCGAATTATAGTGAGTGTGACTAGGCTAAAATACATTGCTCCCTACACAGATAGTGATACACACAAAAAGCATCTACAACTAACATGTGTGGGTATAGAACCCCTAACAGAGGTCTATATCACACTACAGCATGGAGCTGTTATACGATGCATCACAGGGATTAGTGGAGAACTCCTTCCCCAAGGGTGTATTTCACAATGAATGACATCAGCAGGATTGCCAAAGTAGGGCATTTGAATTGTACTGAGTGTGACTAGCCTATAATGCATTGCTCATACACAGACATTGAAACACACACAAAACATCCAGAACTGCCATGGGTGGGAATAGAACCCTACCAGGGTTCTAAATCACACTACAGCAGTACACAGTTATGGCATACACTACGGAGATTACTGGGCTACAATTTTCCCAGAGGTGTATTTCTAGGTGGATGACACCAGCAGCTTTGCCAAAGTTGAGCATTTGAATTGTAGGGAGTGTGACTATCCTAAAAGCATTGCTCTCTACACAGACAGAATCAGACAGACACATACTTGCCATATCTGGGATTAGAACACCTACCTAATTACTTTATCACACTACAGCAGTACACTTTTACAGGATGTGCGATGGAGATTATTGGGCTACAGTCTTCCCAAAGGTGTATTTCTAGGTGGATGACATCAGCAGCCTTGCCAAAGTTGAGCATTTGAATTGTAGGGAGTGTGACTACCCTAAAAAAACATTGCCCTCTACACAGACAGACAGACACACAAACACACACACACTTGCCATGTCTGGGATTAGAATACCTACCTAACTACTTTATCATACTACAGCAGCATGCAGTTACAGGATGTGCTGTGGAGATTATTGGACTAAAATATTCCCAGAGGTGTATTTCTAGGTGGATGACATCAGCAGCCTTGCCAAAGTTGAGCATTTGAATTGTAGGGAGTGTGACTACCCAAAAAGCATTGCTCTTTACACAGACAGACACACACATAAACTTGCCATGTTTGGGATTGGAACATCTACCTAACTACTTTATCACACTACAACTGTACTCAGTTACAGGGCGCGCTATGTAGATTACTGGGCTAAAATTTCCCAGAAGTATATTTCTAAAGGGATGACATCAGCAGCCTTTCCAAAGTTGAGCATTCCAATTGTAGGGAGTGTGACTACCCTAAAAAGCATTGCTCTCTACACAAACAGACACACACACACACACACACTTGCCAAGGCTGGGGTTTAGAACTCCTACCTATTTTATCACACTACAGCAGTACACAGGTATGGGACGCACCACAGAGATTACTAGGTTATAACCTTGCCAGAAGTGTATTTCTAGGTGGATGACATCAGCAGCCTAACCAATGTAGAGCATTTCAATTGTAGGGAGTGTGACCACCCTAAAAAGCATTGCTCGCTACACAGACAAACACACACACACACACACAGTTGCAGAAACACACATGGTTGCCAAGGCTGGGGTTTGCACTCCTATCTAACTATTTTACCACACTTCAGCAGTATGCAGTTTTGGGACGCGCCACGGAGATTACTGGGATAAATTCTCCCAAAGGTGTATTTCACAGTGCATAACCTCAGCATGCTTGTCATAGTGGGGCTATGGGGAGGGCAGTGTTTGTGCTTGGGCCATAACCCATTCATGTAGGGGTTGACATGCCACATGCGGGCACAACCTGGGTCATATTTCACAGGTACGTGTATACAGCTGCTAGATGACTACTTCCTTGTACAGTCATGTTGTACAGCTGGCACGTGCACTACATACTCTGTAATGCTGACAGATACTGGTGGCTAGTATCTGCAGTGAGTGACATCTGACCCTGTGTGGTTGTGGCCCTTTGCCTGTGTGCAAGTTGGGACAGACCTGGATGGCTCCTTGTCACAGTCATCCTCTTCCACACATCTATTTACATCTACCTTTGGCTTATTATAGTGTATTGTCTTTAAATATATGCCTGTATTCCTATCTACTGTGTGTGCAAAGCATGAGTGGTGCATACTGAGGAGTGTCTGCACTAACATCTGTGGCTGCCAGATATGTCTGGTCCACTGGTGTTTGCAGACATGGCCTTCATGTGTTTAAGTGTATGAGCATGCCCAGTATGACCTTTCAGTATGTTGTTGACTGACATTGCCTTCATTTCTCTAAGTGTGTGGGCATGCCCAGTATGCCCGTCTGTACTGAATGTGTGGATCAAGTCCAGGTAGTTTGTACTGCAGTGCTGACCTTTGTGTTGTACACCTACAGGTAGCATGCTGTCTCTGCAGGGTATCCGTCGATCATTTGACATTGACTGTTACTACATTTGTGCATAGGATGGGGGGGCACACCTGACTATTCCTACATTCCTACACAGGCTTGGGGGCACACCTGACTGTTACTACATTTCTACTTAGGATGGGGGGGCACACCTGACTATTTTTACATTTCTGCACAGGATTGGGGGGCACACCTGACTGTGAGTACATTTCTATGTAGAATGGGGGGCACACCTGACTATTTCTACATTTCTACACAGGATTGGGGGGTACACCTGACTGTGACTACTTTTCTACTTAGGATAGGGGGGGCACACCTGACTATTTCTACATTTCTACACATATAAAACAAAATAACCGTACTGATGCCAAAGTCTGCCTGACAAAAGTGAAGACTGCAAGCAAAAGAAAGGCAGGACACTGCTGTACAAATACTTTTAATGCACCAAATAATCCACAGGTTCCACAGGTTAGCGCTTTCGGGATAAAACCCTTCTTCAGACATTTTAAAATCATTATCAAACAATTATATATATTACAAATAATTAAACAAAATTTAAAAGAACCAATCAAATGTAAAAAACACTTAATAAAAAACACGCCTCTTTTGCAAGGCAGGTTTTAAAGGGACCAGGTCATTTAACCCTGGTTCCCTATGTGCTTGTAATTCTATAATCCATCGTGCTTCTAAAAACTCTGTCTGTGCTTTCACATCCCCTCCTCGTGTGTTCATGATCACATTGGCTATCGCTCTAAACTTAAATGAATGTGTGGGAAAAGACTCAACATGTTTGTATAACGCATTATGTATGTCCTTATTCCTTATCGAACAAATGTGTTGTAATATCCTAACCTTAAACATTTTATTGGTCAAGCCAACGTAGAAGGAGGTACATGTTAAACACTCAGCTATATATACTATATTTTCTGTTCTACAGTTCGCTTTGCCTTTGAATTCAAAAACCTTGCCACTCTTTGGATGTTGAAACTTACTATTATTTTTATTAATATAGGGACAAGCCTTACAATTACCACATGTTGTAGTGCCTGTATTCATAGGGGGTTGTCTGACAACACAAACATTCTTCTCAATACATAGCAAATCTTTTAAATTTTTATTACGCCTGTAACCAATATATGGTCTAGGACCCACTAATCCGCTCAACCTCCTATCACTCCTCAAGATGTTCCAGTTTTTTTCCACTATGTTATTAATATCCCTGCTATTGCTATTATAAGTAAAATAGAGCCTTGGACTTCTTGATGTAGCATGATGGTCATCATCACTTGGCACTATCCCTTCATCACCCTTCAACCAGGGTCTGTACCTGTCATTCCTCTTACTCACCCCGCTACTCACTACTCTCTCAACCATGCTCTCACTGTAACCCTTATTAACAAAGTTTGCCTTTAACCCCGAAATTTCTTTCTGAAAGTTGGAATCCTCTGTGCAAAGTCTGGATATCCTGCACACTTGTCCCTGTACAATATTAGGGAATAAATATCGTGGGTGCATACTGCTAAAATCTAGCAAACTATTTTTCCAACATTCTTTTCTATGTAGTTCTGAGGAAAAACCCTCATTTGTCAGAAACAAATTAACATCCAAAAAACTGATGTTATGTTGGGAGTGTATCATGGTAAATTTTAAAAAGGTGGTTGTGGAGTGTAGATGTTCTAAGAAAGTCTCCAAAGTGGATGAATCACCTCTCCATAAAATAAAAATATCATCCACAAAACGGGAGTATATGACAATATGTTTTTTCCACCTTTGATCATCAAGTACAAACTTCCTTTCCCAAAAGGAGAGGACCAAATTCGCATAGGTATTGGCACAGGGGGTGCCCATGGCAATCCCCTGTGCCTGCCTATACAACTGGTCGCCACTTATGAAAATGTTATTTTCCAAAACCATCAGTAACAAAATTCTCACTAGATCTATCTTCGCAGTAGATTCTCCCATCTCTTGCATTAGCCTCACAACGGCATCTGCCCCATAGTCATTATTAATGACTGTAAACAGGCTCTCTATATCCAATGTAACCAGCAATAGCTCTGTAATGGGATGCTTCCCATCAGCCATCACCATTTTCAGTCACCCATCCCCTCCCTGAAACAATGGGTCTGAGGGGTGGGTCTTCCAAAGACTTGTGTACTTTGGGTAAGGCTTTCAACAATGGTGTAACTGGTTTACAAGTTTTTAAAAATTCATACAGCTCATCATTAATTTTATGATCTCTATGCAAGTCATGCAGACACCTGTTCACTCCCTCAATAGTCATCTTAACAGCCAATGGATTGATCTTCACATATACATTATCATTCGAAAGCATCTGTTGTAATTTATTTTTATAGAACATACTGTCCAATACAACGACCGCCCCACCCTTATCGGCGTTCTTGATGACCAAATCATTGTTATGCATTAACCCTTGTAGTGCCCGTTGTTGTGTAAAAGTTAAATTAAAATACTTTCTATGACCACTAGCTCTAAAATATTCCTCTAAATCTCTTTCACAACTATCTATAAACATGTGCATAGCCGGTGAGAACTGAGGTACGAAACAACTGGGTCGTCAAAGTTGCATATTGGTAACTGTTGCATTGTCATTATTATACATGCATTTTAAAGCCAAATTCCTGCAATAAAGCATAATGTCCAATACTATCTCATTGAACACTCCTGTTCTACCTGGCACAAACGTCAGGCCTTTTCCATGCTCCTCTCTTCCTTACGGGAGCTGGACCCACGGTACCTACTGAACTTTGCCACTTGGATGATGAAAACGTTCCTGCGTTACCTGAAGCGGCAACGGCAGACAGAGTGACTCTTGACCATGGACACAATCATGCAGCATCAGATAGTAACAACGCTGTGTCTGGGAGGGATGATATATCTAAAGGAGCTCGCCCTAAACAAACGCCAGGTAGGCATTTTTTACACAATCTTCCAGCTCCCGTAAGGAAGAGAGGAGCGTGGAAAAGGTCATTGAGCGAAGGCAGGGAGCAGGACAAAAGGAGAAGGACTGCCTTTTGACTAATGACTCTGTTCATAATGTTGTTTATAACTTATCATCTCATACGCTGACAGAAGATGAATATAGCGTACTTAGGAAAGGCCTGACGTTTGTGCCAGGTAGAACAGGAGTGTTCAATGAGATAGTATTGGACATTATGCTTTATTGCAGGAATTTGGCTTTAAAATGCATATATAATAATGACAATGCAACAGTTACCAATATGCAACTTCGACGACCCAGTTGTTTCGTACCTCAGTTCTCACCGGCTATGCACATGTTTATAGATAGTTGTGAAAGAGATTTAGAGGAATATTTTAGAGCTAGTGGTCATAGAAAGTATTTTAATTTAACTTTTACACAACAACGGGCACTACAAGGGTTAATGCATAACAATGATTTGGTCATCAAGAACGCCGATAAGGGTGGGGCGGTCATTGTATTGGACAGTATGTTCTATAAAAATAAATTACAACAGATGCTTTCGAATGATAATGTATATGTGAAGATCAATCCATTGGCTGTTAAGATGACTATTGAGGGAGTGAACAGGTGTCTGCATGACTTGCATAGAGATCATAAAATTAATGATGAGCTGTATGAATTTTTAAAAACTTGTAAACCAGTTACACCATTGTTGAAAGCCTTACCCAAAGCACACAAGTCTTTGGAAGACCCACCCCTCAGACCCATTGTTTCAGGGAGGGGATGGGTGACTGAAAATGCTTCCATATGGTTGGAATGCACGTTGAAACCACTGTTGAATAAGTTACCTAATGTGCTTAAGGATACTAAATGCTTCCTACAGCTAGTGAAAGAAGCTGATGGGAAGCATCCCATTACAGAGCTATTGCTGGTTACATTGGATATAGAGAGCCTGTTTACAGTCATTAATAATGACTATGGGGCAGATGCCGTTGTGAGGCTAATGCAAGAGATGGGAGAATCTACTGCGAAGATAGATCTAGTGAGAATTTTGTTACTGATGGTTTTGGAAAATAACATTTTCATAAGTGGCGACCAGTTGTATAGGCAGGCACAGGGGATTGCCATGGGCACCCCCTGTGCCAATACCTATGCGAATTTGGTCCTCTCCTTTTGGGAAAGGAAGTTTGTACTTGATGATCAAAGGTGGAAAAAACATATTGTCATATACTCCCGTTTTGTGGATGATATTTTTATTTTATGGAGAGGTGATTCATCCACTTTGGAGACTTTCTTAGAACATCTACACTCCACAACCACCTTTTTAAAATTTACCATGATACACTCCCAACATAACATCAGTTTTTTGGATGTTAATTTGTTTCTGACAAATGAGGGTTTTTCCTCAGAACTACATAGAAAAGAATGTTGGAAAAATAGTTTGCTAGATTTTAGCAGTATGCACCCACGATATTTATTCCCTAATATTGTACAGGGACAAGTGTGCAGGATATCCAGACTTTGCACAGAGGATTCCAACTTTCAGAAAGAAATTTCGGGGTTAAAGGCAAACTTTGTTAATAAGGGTTACAGTGAGAGCATGGTTGAGAGAGTAGTGAGTAGCGGGGTGAGTAAGAGGAATGACAGGTACAGACCCTGGTTGAAGGGTGATGAAGGGATAGTGCCAAGTGATGATGACCATCATGCTACATCAAGAGGTCCAAGGCTCTATTTTACTTATAATAGCAATAGCAGGGATATTAATAACATAGTGGAAAAAAACTGGAACATCTTGAGGAGTGATAGGAGGTTGAGCGGATTAGTGGGTCCTAGACCATATATTGGTTACAGGCGTAATAAAAATTTAAAAGATTTGCTATGTATTGAGAAGAATGTTTGTGTTGTCAGACAACCCCCTATGAATACAAGCACTACAACATGTGGTAATTGTAAGGCTTGTCCCTATATTAATAAAAATAATAGTAAGTTTCAACATCCAAAGAGTGGCAAGGTTTTTGAATTCAAAGGCAAAGCGAACTGTAGAACAGAAAATATAGTATATATAGCTGAGTGTTTAACATGTACCTCCTTCTACGTTGGCTTGACCAATAAAATGTTTAAGGTTAGGATATTACAACACATTTGTTCGATAAGGAATAAGGACATACATAATGCGTTATACAAACATGTTGAGTCTTTTCCCACACATTCATTTAAGTTTAGAGCGATAGCCAATGTGATCATGAACACATGAGGAGGGGATGTGAAAGCACAGACAGAGTTTTTAGAAGCACGATGGATTATAGAATTACAAGCACATAGGGAACCAGGGTTAAATGACCTGGTCCCTTTAAAACCTGCCTTGCAAAAGAGGCGTGTTTTTTATTAAGTGTTTTTTACATTTGATTGGTTCTTTTAAATTTTGTTTAATTATTTGTAATATATATAATTGTTTGATAATGATTTTAAAATGTCTGAAGAAGGGTTTTATCCCGAAAGCGCTAACCTGTGGAACCTGTGGATTATTTGGTGCATTAAAAGTATTCGTACAGCAGTGTCCTGCCTTTTTTTTGCTTGCAGTACATTTCTACACAGGATTGGGGGGGCACACCTGACTGTGACTATATTTCTACATAGGATGGGGGCACACCTGACACTTGTACACATTTGCTAGGACTGTACTGGTATGTCGGGTACTCCATTTCATTCTGTAATCTTACCTATCGTGCTGACTAGAGGCATACCAGTGTACTACAGATCTTAGCTTTTAATTACCTACGTATTAGTTTCTGACTTCCTACCCTTCAGAACTGACATCCCACTGCCTGACCTGCTGTAGTCTGTCTGTGTAGGCCTGGGGGGTTACCCATAGACCTTATTCAGAGGCCATAGCACAGCCTTTGTTTGTGTTTGTCTACACCTATCCTGCTAGCTGTGACTGTTGTTGTGTATGTGAACCCCCCTGACTAGCATGTGTGAGTCACTTACCTTGTGAGTGTCCCAGTATTGAGGGTGATGCTGCAGGGCTGCTTATATTGGATGCACATAGTACACTCCCTACACATGGTTAAGCACAGGTAGTGTAATGTTTGGCATCTCTTTTACTGTATGTGTGAGTCAGAGAGAGGTGTTATTCCCTGGGTCCCTCCTGTGTCAGTGTATGGGCTATGCATTGCCTCTTTGCCAAGGCCAGGGAATACTGGGCATGCCTCCTTCTGCCTACTGGGGCATGCTCAGGTTGTTCCTCCTCCGAGTCACTCTGTGCCTGTGCAGGCCTTGGCAATGGTGGGGGTGGCTGTGTGGCCCTGCCCCGTGCTGTTCCTGCTGCAGCTGTTTTTGCAGGATCATATTGTGTAGCATGGCACATACAAGGACAATTTGGGTACATGTAGCTGTTGAGCACTGCAAGGCTCCACCAGATGTGTCCAGGCACTGGAACTGTGACTTGAGCATCCAAAACACATGCTCTACTATAATTCTGGTCTGTGCGTGTACTTCATTATGGAGTTCTTGTTCGGGTGTGTGTGCATTTCTGATGGGTGTCATCAGCCATGGCTCCAGTGCGTATCCAGCATCCCCCACTAGATGACCGTCAGGGATGTCCCCATTGGCAAATCTCTGGTACAGCTGTGTCAGATGCCAGATGTGGGAACTGTGATAGCTTCCAGGGCAGACGGCACACACATTCATTATTATGTCCTGGGCATCGCACACGACCTGGCAGTTGATGGAGCGGAAGCCCTTGTGCTCACCAGGTGTTTTTTTATGCATATGTGCATGCAGTCTCTAGCACCCACTGCCTCAGGGTATTCTGCTATTTGGTGAAACAGTTACATATTGCTGGCCAACACCTCACGGGTGTTGGGGAAATATACGTGCTCACCGACATGTGCTGACATGGCATCCAGGAAATGGTGGAGTACCCTGGATGCTGATATCTGTGAAATCCCCATCATATCTCCAGCCTTTGGAAGGTACTTGTAGCTAGTATTTGTAGGCCTACACATACCTTGGTTTCCACTGATATGGGTTCCCCTGTGTTAGTTCTGAGTGTGAGATGTGGCTGGCACAGCTCAACAATTTGCTGTAGGAGGTCCCTGTCCACCCTATAGCGGTCCAATATCTCCAGCTCATGTAGACCCTGGTAAGTTACCCTGGGTCTGTACACTCTTCTCCATCTTTTCACTGTGGGTTGGTCAACAGCATTCACATCCTCACCACCCTCAGCCTCTTACACAAGTTGTTGTATGATAGCTATTGCAGCCCCTATCATTTTGCTGTTGTGAGTGTTAAAAGTTCCCCGCTTGTTTACACCAGTGGTGTAGAGTGTGGGAAAAACCAGAGGGGAAGGTGTTCGCATAGTTTATAGTAGTGTTCTGGGCTGGGCTGGTCTGCTGCTTGCATAATTGGCTGATTCTGATACATTTCACCTGCCAGCTAAACTAGTTCTCCTTGATTACCTTCCTACTGCTTTTTTCCCTTTCCATTGCCTTCCTGTTTAAGCCCAGGGGCGTGCCACGCAAACAGAGTGCTCAAATCTGCACAGTGTTGCTATTTCCTGGTTTAACTTCTTTTTTCTTCCTGTAAAACCTGGTGCATGGCATGTACACCTGCTTAGGCTTTGTAAAGAGTGCTAGGTAGGTTTAGACACACCCTCCTAGCTTAGCTGTGCTAAGCTAGGAGAAAACCTAAGCTACAGGGCTCCATTCCACTTACAGTATGCCTGACACACACCCCCATGATGTCACCTAACTCCTAGGCTTGCACAAAGCTATTCCTACTCTTACACTGTTGGGACCTGACTCACATGCAGGTTAAAACTGGGGTTCACTATCCTTCCACTCATTTGCATAGGATTGCCTGCTAATGCATTGTTACATGTCTCACACTGAGCCTCCCCCCTTAGCAACCACTACTCACTCTTCTGTCTGCCATTGACTTGCATGGCAAAATACTGATTTTACTTACTATGCTTAATTTAGGTTAATTTTGTTATTCCCCCCCGATCCTGTTTGGACGCCGCTGCCCTACTCTTAAACAGCGAAGATAGCTAAAAAAAATAAAACTTGATTTTTGTATTTTTTTTATGTTTGCAATACCAATGGCCTTATACTTGGCCATTGGCATGCTTACTACATGATATGCAGCCTTTATTTGGAGCTGTCACAGCTCCATTTTGGATTTTGCAGAAATGTACTTGGTTACTAACCAAGTACATTTCAGCAGATATTCCTGCACAAACAGTTGCAAGCTTCCTGGATTGCAAAATCACCTCATTTGCACAGATTTTTCCTGCAAATAGTGTGGTTTGCATACAAGGGCTTTGTCCATGCAGGATTAGTGCAGGAGCACTCGTGCATGCCCTTGTTGGATGCTCCTGGATCGCACGGCAGACATATTGCCTGCTTGAGCTCCTGCACCAATCTTGGATGCCGTGCAAGCTTTAGAGAATCCGGGGATAGTCTTTCAGTTGCTGAGAATGGTGAGCCTTTAGCATATTTTGCCTCTCTTGTGCTGACTAGTTTTCAGTGGTTACCCAGTTTGCAACATGTTTAACTGCCCCATCTGTATTCATGTTTGGATGTAGGGGACTCAATGATGAAGATGGGCACCCATGAATGTTATTCATTTTTCTTTAAGAATGTGTAGTCCAGAGCAGATGACTTTTAGCTTTTCCATTACTCAGTTAATAGAATAAGTTACAGACTTACCAGTGGTCTTCTGCCTTCATTTGTTATATAATACTGATCTGTGGAGCTGGAACACATTTATTTGTAAGAGGTATTAGCCATCCAGTTAATGCCTCAGCTGTGCCACTGGAATCAGTATTTAAAATGAAATTGATCCCATGACTTTTGGTATAATTATTAGGCAGCCTAAGCCTAGCAAACAAGATGATAAAGGTATCCATGTACATTTGGAAGCATCTTACTGTTAAATGCTTTTATTTTTCTGAAAAAAAATGTCTTTTATTTGTCACAATGAACAGGAAAGCTCATACATATAAGAGGTATTCAGAAACAATTTGTGTGCATAATTATGCACAATAGTATAATGAGCAGAAACAAGCAAGCAATGAGTCTGAGACAGCATAGTTTTGATGGCATGCAAATGACCACCTAATGACATGCAAATGAGTGCCATCAAACCAACAACACTCACCCCATATGTAAATTGTGAAAATAAACATGGGTAATTCGGAAGTGCCAACGTATTTCTGTTCTAAATGCCGACATTTGTCAGTGTATAGGATCATTACTTACACTACAGTACTAGAAGTAACAGTAGCATTAATTGAGCATCATGTATTTATTAGTGGCCAGATATGGACCCAGTGCCTGCAGTGCTTCACAGTGGCATCCTGTGTGTCACAAATGGGTCTGCCAGAGATTATCATACCATCACCTCCACAACCAAGACAATGTTAACCCTGCCAAGTAGACTGACATGCCATATGAGGAGTTAGTAGACATGAGACTCCCACACAAGTAATCAAGGTGGGAAGTGTGGACTGCCTATTCCAGTGGACACAAAGGCTCATGTAGCATGACCTATCCTTGTTATGGGGACCTTTCAGCATCTGACAAGAGCTACAGGAGCTTTGCAGGTATCTGTCTTGTGGATTATATGTATGATGTTTCCTTAACATGATGTTGAAACATATGGAGGAGCTTATATGCTTTCTGCAGACATCAGCATCTGTGAGAATCACCAATATGTGTGAATTCTACAACATAGACCATTGCCCTGAGGTCTTGAGCTCCATTGGATGCACCAATATTGCAATCAAGATCCCACTTGTGCAGTAACAGCTTAGTGAAGGCTTTTCACTGACCTGTTATTTTCTGCATAAGTGTGAAGTTGTAATTTAAAATGAGGATTGTACACTTCAGAGGGTGAAATAAGTTATAAGGTATTTCAGTGAAATGGTGTGTTACTCAGCAGCTCCTAATATCCTGAATTTGTCATGACATTGGGGTGGAAGAGCACTTGCTGAGTAAACAGCAAGCAAACTGCCACTACATTTGTATGTATTGTAAACAGCATGAAGATGCATACAGCACACAATTAACTGCAGCTGTACAGGGCATGCACATCAATATTCTGTAGCAGTTTATAATGAAAAAAACATGCTCAACACAGAGGTATTATTGCTCTGTAGTGCTGAGTCTTGGGGCGACTTGTCCTGCATGTCAGTATTACTTAAATATTTTTGAGAAACAAAAAATGGGCTAATGTTCCTCAGCTTTGGGTTGATGGGGTACCAGTCAGAGGAGCTGCCTAGGGTGCCACTTGAGCTAGTTGCAGTTCTGCGTATGACTACCAACATACTAATAAGAGCCATTGTGTATGCTCATAAAGAAAATGAACATGGTGGCATAATTCAAAAATGTTTAAAATGAATGTGATGTGTTTGTCTGAACACCATAAATTCTCATTGATGATGGGACTAACATACTGTAGCTGGTCAGGCAGCATGTGTTAGTGGTCACCTTAAAAGTCAGTGTCCTCAGTGTTGTGAGTCACTGCCCTTCATGTTGCACAAGAGTCTGACAGTGACAGACATACCATCATCTCCATGAATAGGACATTATTGTCTACTACTGTGTGAACAGAGAGCTAGTAGAGACATAGGTGGATGCCTGGACTGCCTATGCAAGTAGAAACAAAGGTTTGGGTAACATTTACCATTCTTTACTCTGGGGGACCTGTCCATACCTGACAGGAGACACATTTGAAGGTTTGCAGTCAATGGTAAATAAGCCTTGTGATTCTTATACAACCTCTTTGCTGCAGCATATGGAGGAACATATTTGGTTTCCAGGAGCAGTAGACGAGAGAACCAGTATTCTGTGGGCATTTTATGAAATATTCAATTCCCTGATGTTTGCTCACTTTGTCATCAAGTTCCCATCTGCTGCACATGGTATGCACTGTATAAACGAAAAGCACTTACACTTCATCAATTCCCAGGTTGTGTGTAGTGCACAGGGTATTATATACAATGTGTCTGTGAGTTATCCTGGCCAGTTTTCATGATTATCACATCTGGTACACATATAACCTGTGCCATCATTTTGTGCAGGGAAACTTTCCGTAGGGCTGTCTACTTGGTATGTGCATGCATTGCCACCCAAAGAGTCCAAATAGTGAGGTACCATGAATGTGAGTAGCAGACCGATCATAATAATGTCCACTGTTGTGTGTGCTTCAGGTAATTCAAAGCCAGAACATGCCTTAGAACCATGGCAAATAATTCCATCCATAGTTGCAAGACTGTGTAGGAGATGTGATGTAGAACTGCACTATTGCAGACATGTAACATCACTGGCCATGTCTGCAGTGCTAGAATGTAACAATGTCAACAATGCACTTTATAAACATAGTTTTATATCTGAGAAGTATAAGAGATTTTTATTTTTTGTCCTGGAACAGGTTTTGAATGACAAAAAAGGTGAGGATTACAAAAACAGGGTAGAGAAGAGGGAAACATTTGACAAATAGCACTGAAAGCAGATGAACTAGACCATCAATATAAAATGCTTCTTGACAGATAAAAGATTAAAAGTAAATTATTTACATTGAATGTTTGTTTAGTATGTCACTAGAAGGTTTTTAAAAGGAATTTATTAAGTGTTTTATAATGATCTTAGTTAACAGGTATAATTAATGTTTACTTGATGATGCAATTTGATCGGATAGGCTGTTTTTGAATTCTTATGTAAGCATTGTGTAATGCAGTTTTCACTGTTTTATCTTTCTGAAGGAGTCTTTTTAATGAAAAGCTAGTTATTAAAATTGTATTATGCTTAAGAGTTATTGCATTTGCTCCTCCTTTGTTTTTCTGGTGAGATTTATACCATCACTGAACACGTCTGGAGTGCCAACTTACACTCCCTCAGTATATCTGGTGGTGCCCTGCTGTATGCTCCACAGAACTGCAGCAAGATATTTGATGTCTGTAACAAGTTTTAAAACATGGGATCAGAAATTATAACACAGGGGCATCATAGCACTGCTTGGCATGCCTGTGGTGTCAGCACAGGAGAAGCTCGAGAGGAGTCAGTGGAAGAACCATCTGAGTTGGGACCCCATGCAAGGCCTAGGAGGATACAATATATCATGCCATTGGCAAACAAGTTGCACTATTCCATATGTGTGTTTTGTCCATGGGATGGAGTACCACTTCAGATGCATGTATGGGAATTCCACCATGATCATCACTGCGACATTCCACCAGAATGTAAGTGCTCATGGTCCCAAGAATGGGCATAAGTAAGTGTCTGTTACACTATGGCTATAGGAGAGCTTGATGGGATTGAATGGTTGGAAAGGAAGAGCTTTTTGGAAATGAACCAAATTCTATTATCACTAAGAATATACTAATCCCAAAGATGGAATACTGTCATCCTTTATAGCCCTTGGGATATCAAACTATGGCAACATCTTACAGAAAACCCTAAATTAAATCTACATATTCCTAAATCTGGCAGATAATATGGCACAATACTGAAACCTAAGGCCCTTTACTAATTCTTTCCTAAGCAATTTTATGGGCAACCCTCATATTCTGATCATAATCTATGATCTTTGTTCACATCTTCTAAGAGTTATTAGCTTCTGCTCCTTACAATGTGCTAACTCTCATGCTACCCACACTACAATATGACCCTTCACCTTAAATACTACAGAAAGAGCTATTCACAAGATTAAACTGGCCATCAAGAATTCACTATCACCAAATACGCATAACTGCCCTAACTTAACCTCAGAGTTATTTATTTGCTCTTTTATTTCCAGTTGCTGACTGGTAAAGCCTAAATAA